>NW_026934920.1:0-62323 GCF_032062105.1 Saccostrea cuccullata
TAAAAATATATGCATACTCTGAGGTTTTATAATTTGTTAATGAAACATTTTTTTATCGGTGAATCACGGGCCTTTACTATCCTATGGTTAGTTTTATAACTCTTATATTTAAACTCTTTGTATATGTATTGAAACTTCCTTTTGTGTAATATACTTTTTTTATCCTCAATAGATTCTTTTTAAATTTAAATTCCTACTTGTATCAGCCTGCACCACACGCTTTCGCGATTTTTTTTTTTATTACAAATGTATTTTTAAGGAAAAGAAGACTCGATACAAAGACAGAAGATGCTATCGGACTACAGGCACAGATCACCCCGACATCAGAAAGAAAAGTTAATTATTACTTAGATGAAATTGACCAGGATGGAAAAGGTACAACGCAAAAGACTCTTCACTTACATTTATCAGCTTTATTATCAAGGAAGTGAAATATTTTACTCATGTTTATTTACTTTCCTTTTGTTCTTAAATTGAATTATTGTATAGCAAACATATCACTTGACCGTAACATTTCCGTAGAATATATCTTGACATTAACAGCAACTACTAGTTTGTTAACCTTTTAGCATTTATAGTGAAAAAAAGTGACGGTTTATCGTGTGTGTTTAACATGTAAGCAATATTTTACGAAGACAAAATAAATTTTAAGAATATTTATCATCAGTTTGAGACAAGACACGCTTTGCAAATAACGACCACAAAACAAAAACAAAAACGAATATTTATAAATAAAAAAAATCAACATAAGTGTCTATTATAAGAACAAAATCAACATAAGTGTCTATTATAAGAATAAATCAAATCAAGATATATAACTCAAATCTAACCGTGACTAACAAGTGCCACAATGATCTCTATATCAATGTAATGATAAACAACAACTAAATCAAAATGATACTACTTTTGGGTCTAAAAAATCTCATGGAGATAAGAAATTATCCATTTCTGCGACTTTTGTTTAATCAATTCATTATATATTTACTCTTAAAAAAATTTCAAATAGTGTGTATTAGTTAGATAAAAAAGACATCAATATAGATGCATGTACAATCATTTAATGCTATGTTTCAGGGGATCAGGCAAACGTTTATTACAATGTTAGTTATGTCGTCAACTCAGAGCAGCAAGAAGAATCGGAGCAAGAAGAAACTGAGAGTGAGATAGAAACAGGAGATAACCTACAAGAAATCGAGCTTATAAGTGAAAATTTAGGGGACATTCCCGTGAAAGAGCTGCATGATTACATATTAAGGAAGCACGAAAATACAGATGAAGGCTTTAAGGCTGAATTTAAAGTATGTTTTTTATTGCTTTCCTTTTATCTGTTCCAAGGATCGTCTCTTTTTATTTAAATGGGCGTTAACGATGCGTAAATAAAGTATTAAAATTAAATTTTATGTTGTTTGTAGTTCTTATGAAATTCTAATCGGGAATGAATATCAAAAGATGCTTTTAAGTTATTTGCAATAAATAAATTTTTAAGTGAAGATTATGACATAAAAGAAATATATATTTGTATTAGGGAAGTTTTTTTTGATTTGTCATATAAAAATACTTTGTCTAACAAGAGTAAGGAAATAATTTTAATCCCGGTACGCTTAAATTGCATAATTTAACGACAAAGAGGATTAGTAACAGGACATCGTTTGAAGCTTTTTGTGAATAGAAGTTCAATATAGAAGGTTAAGAATTCAACACTGTAAAATGTTATCCATTAGTAGAAAATTAAACGTGCATTCCATGGAAGTCACGCCCAGGAAGTCTAAATAAAACGATGTTAAAATGAACTATTTGCATATCCTATGTCTCGAAGCTATGAATTTAGACATTACTGATCTCAGATTAAGTTATCAACAAAAACCCATTGTTTTCATTTTCTTTTTAGGCAGAATTATTTTAAGATGTTTTACGCATTTGATTTAGAAACATCTTAATGTGCGGTTTTTTTTTATGTACTTTAAAGTGCATTTTTTTCAGAAAGCAAAATAGATATGTTAATGTGAAAATGCTTTTATTTATCACTTGTTCTGTCCATATCTCGTATTTATTAAAATATAAAATTTGCAGTAAATTTAGAATTAACATTTTCTTGTTTTATTAAAGGCTTTACCAGAAGGAGATATTAACCGTTGCAGTGTTGGAACTTTGGAGAAAAATATTTTGAAAAACAGATTTAAAAACACACTACCTTGTATGTATTTTGATGTATATTTTTTTAACATAAAAAAAATGTTTAGAGAAAGAATTGGTCTTTAATAGTATGCATTCACGTCATTAACCGTCGGGTGGCGCTGCGGTATTAGAGGTGGTTACGCAAACGTTTTGATTTGTCAAGCGCTTGACTGTGTGTAAACAAATGGTAGCGTTGCGAGACACTGTGATTTCTCCTGGACATATACCTCCATATTAATTAATTTGTAACGAATGTCAACTCTCTGTGTTGTGCCAGGATGTTGTAGAGGTTGCGGACACTCATTATTTTCAGATCTTCAGACGAAAAGTGACGCTAAATCGGTCATGAAGATGATCAACTGATTATGGAAGCTTCAGGTAAACACGATGTCGCTTGTCACCAGAATTTCAGAGTCGGCAATATTAAGAATTAGATTTTTGGCAAAATATTGATTTTGATTAATTTTAATTAGTATCTTACGAAGTATGTGTCATTAAATCATATAGATTTAACCGGGAAAATGAGTTACTATATTCAGTATAAAACATATTGACTTGGTGACTTTTTAACTTTGTCGTTAAATTGAAAAAAATTGCACACCCTTTTTATTATTTTTTTTTCGTCAAAAGACATTTGATTTATTTATATTAATAGTGTCTTAATAGCTTGACACATGGCAATATTATTTCATATATTATTTCAAAAGTTTGAAATCTTATTAAAATGTCTAAAGCTTTTGTTGCTTTGTGATTTTGTTGTTTAACAGACAGACGCAGCACTGGTAAATGTAATAGGATTAAATCTGATGAATTTAATGTACAGTGGCAGTTTTCTTTAAAAAAAATGTACAAATAGAGTGTATGATGTGCTTATGTGCCCATAGAATAACTTATTTTGTTAGCAAATAGAATAAGTACTGTAATTTATAATTTGATATCAAAATTCAATGTTAAATTTTATTATACATTTTAAATTTCATTACCAGAAATAATGAGATATTTTCCCCTGCTTTTTTAGTATGAGTAGGGTCTTTGGTTTTCCTTTTTATTTATTGATAAATATTGATTATTTTATATAATATTCTACTTTAACACAGTACAATTACAAAACAAAAATAATATTTGCCCAGTTCCTTGTCAGGAGATAAAAGTAGACTAAATAAGGATGCAGTAAACTTGTCATCCGGTTTTGGACTTTAAAACTCCAGCAATACAAGTCCTACAGCTCCGTGGCTGCAGTCAAGATAAGAAGAAGGTACAAAGACTGAGCTGTTCCTCAAGAGATGTGAACTAAAGTTTAGACCAGTATTCCTGATAACTAGCAGTCCCTGTGACGTTTCTTTAAGATCAGCCATATTCTTTAACAAAGAGATAAAAAATTCAGTGCAAGCATTTAAGCTGTTAATCTTTCTCATATTGGTACATATTGTAGAAGCTATTAGCATGATTAGGCTATTAAGTGAGATGTGCTTAGAAATAGAAGATGTACAACTATTATTTTTTAAATTTTAGAACACAAGTACAAAGTTTTAAGAATTTTTGACACATGTTTAATTTTTAGAATAATTAAAAAAAATCTTTTTGCTTGCTTTGAAAAAGAATTAAAAATGATTGTACATGTATTATGAATTCTGTCAGTGTGGAATCTTTATATTCATGTTAATTTGTGAGGTTCAATGTTCATGGACAAGAAAAATCGTTCATGGGTATGTAATTTTGTGGATTATAACTCATTGATAATGTAGATTCAATCAATATGTTAACAAAATCCATGATCAAGAGAGACTCTCTAATCCACGAACATTGGTTTCCAAGAACATTGTACCTGCATGCTCAAATTTAAGTACGAAAGGAATAAACATGCATAAATATTTAATACAATCTTTATTGTTTTATTTATTTACAGCCATGAATAAAATAAGCAAAATCCTTAACAGAGAAAAGTTCAAGCTTTGGAAAGATACTGTACATGTACATAATTTGGCGTTTTCAAAATTTAGCGCAATCAATGGATATGGAGTTGTTGGCATAGTCGTGAATTAGCGCTACAAATATTTGTGTCGTATATTCTATTTATAAATGAATTCTTAGTGGTATTAATGAAATTAGCACATCCTCTTTTGCGCAAAAGCAGCCAAAATATAAAGCCCGCTATTTTACCTACACATAAAGTAAATTCTTTTCAATGTCAATTTTTGTACTTGTGTAAGAGTTGTATATTTTAAAACAAAGAATGGGTGGACTTAACTGGCCAGAACAAATGCCGTAAATTTAAGTTTTGTAAAATGTATATTTTTTCCCATCATATAAACCCCCGATATCTTAACTGTATATTCACAGTACGGATGTGAATTTAAAACACTCTTTTCGATGTAAACTAAATAAATATCGAAAGCATGGTGCCTGAAGATTTCTTGAATATCAATAGATAATCAGGGTCACGCGTTTATCATCGTCTGAATACATAGTCAGTACATGTTTGTCGGCTGTTCTTAAGAAAACTGTAGTTGTATATTGAACAAAATAATGTTATATTTAAAGGAGAAGAGCCGACAAAAGTGTGCTCATATTTAATTTAACAAAAAACATGTTCAAAACAAACTTCTCGCTTCCATTGAAATGTCTTCGATTGACCTGTTAAATATTACAATTCGTCACGTGATGTCCACCTGCGAGTGTACTCGTGAAAACAGTTACATTGTATTCTTCAACCTGACCTTGATCTAAATCATGTCTTTGAGCGTGTTTTGTTGCCGTTTTTGGAGTTTAGCAAATTAGTTATTGTTTTAATTTTGCGTGTCATCACATTTTTAAAATAATTTCATATTGACATCGCTGTAAAATGCTAAACAGGTATTTGAATGTTTGGAAAGAGAGAGGGATAGAGAGAGATGTCAACAATGACACCGATCGATAGCCCCGCCTCCTATAAATATTGATTGTGTGACATAAAAACCACTCCGGGTATATGTCGAATTCCGGAAGACGACACTCATGTATCGTTGCTTCAATTTTGATACACGTCAACAGGGCATTGTTTTTGCACAAATGTTCCACCTAATATAACCAAGTATATGTTGCTCTTTCAATTGCACATAATTTATTTTGGATTAACTTCATTTACAGATTGTAAGAGGAGTCACAAAAGATTCAAAATAGGGCGTTAAGTCCACCCATTCTTTTATGTATATATATATATATAGAAAAAAAAAAGTTTTTACCACGGCTGAGATTTAAACCGGGATTGTCATGATTTGTTGTTCAAGGAGCTCTGCGTTAACCACTTGACCACTGCGGATTACGTTCAGTGTCATTGCAAAGATGTTATGCAATGAATATTTTTTTAATCTGTATACTCTCCAAATAATGCAACTAGGTATTATAGGTTTTGTGTAATTCCATAGTAATGAAAATATTGTAACTTATATTTCACATTATTTCCATTTAGAATATGATATTGGTTTTGAAAGAGAAGTTTTTGAATTAATGTCAAAACTTGGTCATCATTGGTCATTGAGATTATTTTTCTCGTGTGCGCCATTTGTGAATTGTTTTCGAAACAAAGACTCCTGTAGAGAAGAACTTAGTAAGTATTGAGAAATGTAATGAGATGTAATGAGAAATGAAGATGCATATAGAGTTACTAAGAGTGTGCATTATGATGTGATATATATTTTAAGATATTATGAAAGTGCATGATTATGAGACTGGATTATATTTACTAAGTATACATGTAGCTACTGACTATGAAAAAAAATATGTACAGAACAAATAAATTTCAAATTATTCATATGCACTATAAAGTATAAGGGCTCATATTAAATCTGTGTGTGTTTGTTGCAACATACAAAAATTGTCTAATGTCCCTTTTAAGAATTTTTACTCATATGGAGACACCATCATTTGCTGATGGCGGACTGCAAATATACTTATTCTCGGCACTGTGGGCTATTGAGCAGTGATGGATCTTTTTTGTGCCAACACCTATAAATCTCAATTTTTTTTAATTTAAAAAAACAAAACAAACAATAATAGGCTGATCAGAAATCAGTTATCTTTATCCAGTATCAATGAATGGCCATTTATGATTTAATGTATCTCTGTGTAGGATCTGGAGAGTCTTTTGGTGAGGGTTGAAATATGATGTTTGTGTTTGTTCCATGCAGTTTTGTTTATTATGATTTTTTTTGTAATCTGTTCAAATAAAATGAAAGTTTAGTTTGTATTTGCCTTGCAATGAATATAATGTTGCACTTTATAACCCTTGATGATCATTTGGGACGTTGCTCTTTTAAACAACGACGAAATGCAACAGCTAGACTGAACAGTAATTGTAACCAGTGTAGACCTACATGTACACAACCTAGCTGTGCGATGATTGTCACGTAAAAAGGAATAAATAACAAAATATAGCTATAAACATTCATATCATATATTAATTTCATTTGAATATAGTGTTTGTGTAAGTGGTTAAGATGATAATACATCCGACAATCTACAAAAATGTCGATTGTAAACTCAATGCTTCGTCGTTGTACTATCTTCGTCATATAGGCATGTTACACTCGATAATTCTTAGAAAGTTTCCATAAATGTATATTATTTACAAAAAATAAGTACCTAATATTCGGATAAACCTTTCTCCCGGTTGTGACAACTCGATTAAAGATCGATTCAGCCCCTCCGTTTGGCATGGTTTAGCTCCAAGTTCGAGAACACGTCCATTTGTTTACATTGTTACAAGCGCCGCGGTGATTAAAGCGTTTACGTAACCACCTCTAGTACACCAGCGACACCTGACGTCATAAATATGACGAATGAGTCCTATTTAAAATACAATACTTACTTTTCTACTGGTTTTTTTTTGCGCAACATTTTTCTTCAAATAGATAGTTTAAAAGTGAAAAAATAATCATTTGAATTGTACTGTCATCAGAAACAATAAAAATGAAAATTGCACTTTTGGAAAAAAGAAAAGATGACTGCAAAATTTCTATGGAAAATTTTGAAAAAAAAATCATTTCATTGATATCTTTATTAATGTTGTTTTGCCAAAATATATTGAAAAAAAAATGTTTTATCACATACAGATGATCACTCAAGGGTAGTTTTAACGGATCCTCATGGCGAAGATTACATCAACGCTAACTTTATTCCAGTAAGTTAAATATCTTAATTCTATATATTTTTTTTAAATATTTACTTTATCTTCATTCCATAAGTATCCCTACGAAAGATTTGACGCTAGCTGTTACAAAAGGAAACAAATCAATCAGCACAAGGTTAAAAAAAATGAATATTTGTTATAACCTTGTTTCATCACACACTCTTTCAGGACGATGGCATGTTCGTCTGAAAAAAAAATGGCGTATATACCGTTCATTTTACTTATTGCTAAAATAATCACATATGTTTACATCCATTAAGATTGTTTTCCTTGTATACATCTACGCGTATTTCAGAAAACAATACCCGTTGTCGTATTGCTGTATAATTTTTTTAACAGACTATGATATTTTATCATATGTTCGATTAGTCAAACATTGGGGTGCTCGTTCCTCAATGGCACCTGAACGTTTCGGGGGTTCCAGACTTGCTCTCTCTCTCTCTCTCTCTCTCTCTCTCTCTCTCTCTCTCTCTCTCTCTCTCTCTCTCTCTCTCTCTCTCTCTCTCTCTCTCTCTCTCTCTCTCTATCTCTCTCTGACATATATTTTGTTGTTTAGACTCCGAGCCTGAATACTCTCTGTTACTTTTTTCTATTTTTAGTGCTTAACAACATATTTTGTTTCTGTACGACTTAAATGCGACAATTTATTATAATTTTCATTTCTATAATTATTTTTGAGTGTGCTAAACCATATAAAAAATATGTTTCAAGTCACCAATGAATGATGCAAACATAATATTTGATTAATTGTAGAGTATGCTCAGAGAGAAAGAATACATAGCATGTCAAGGTACATTTCAAATGAGTGTCAAAATAAACACTTTTTTTATGAACTCTCTTCAATGAAATGCTCTACTGTACAAAAATGTACGGATTTCGGTATTTCTATACATGAATTCATTTACGACTTTTCGTGTTGAATTTAATTATTTAGCTAATTGTTTACTGGCATCAAACAGATAAAAATTATTTTCCTCGTCTTAAAATCTTAAGTGATATTAATCAATAATGTAAATGAAAAATGTTTTTATTCTTGTTATGTCTTCATAATCAAGATTTAATTTAAATAAATGTGTGTTAGGTCCAAAAGCAACAACTGTGAAAGATCTATGGCGTATGATATGGCATGAGAAAGTGACCACCGTTGTTATGCTTACTGGCATCATTGAGGGACAAAAGGTATTAATTTAAAATTAATCATTATAAACTGCTTCAGTGTCTGATTGACAATATATAAAATGAATATAGATTTTGAAGACCAGGCCTTCCAAAGCTCTTTTGGATTTCCAATGGG
This sequence comes from Saccostrea cuccullata, assembly GCF_032062105.1. NCBI lineage: Eukaryota > Metazoa > Mollusca > Bivalvia > Ostreida > Ostreidae > Saccostrea > Saccostrea cuccullata. The sequence goes on from NW_026934920.1 coordinate 8,637, forward strand.
TGCTACATTGATACATTATACTGGTATCCAGCTGAGTTTGAAATAAACAATACCATGTAGTGATTTGGACATTTTACTTGAAAAAGATATGTATGGTAATATAACAATCGAACTTTATGATTAAGGTTCTGACTCTAACTTTTTATCGTCAACTTCCCTTACTAATAAGGAAATGTTTCTTCGTAACCTGCATACGTAGTTTATATTTTTCAGTTAATATCCAATTCACTTTAGTATGATTTCCGTACATTTTTGTTTTTAAAAAGGGGGTTGGTTATTAACAAACACGTTGATGATATGAATCAAGAAGTTCAGCAGTCTCTCTTTAAGTCATACATGTAAATTCACAGTCAATATATACAAGGTCATTCTCTGGTTACAAAATCAATCACTAAATTAAATGCTGTCAGATGTTTTTCAAACAAATTGTAAAAGTCATTTTACACCACTTTACCGATATTTCACGCTCATGACATGGGGCATACGGCGGCTGTAACCGATCGGCAGGATACATTCATGCTCACTTCTCCACGACACATGTTGTCCCACCTCTGATGGTTTAGAGATTCAAGTTTTTTTTTTCTTTGCTCCAAAATTTGTAATGATTGGTGATTTTTGATATTGAATACTATTTGTTTTCTATGTATTTCATTTATAACAGAGAAAATGTGAGCAGTATTGGCCAAACCAAGGAAGAACAATCATATATGGAAAATTAGCTGTTACCAACAAGCAAGAAACAGTGTATGCGTGTTATACAGTGAGACATCTAGAAGTTCGGAACACTCAGGTATATTATAAATATTTCTTATTCTTTAAGTTCTACAATACACAAAAAGTCTATGGTCATGCCTGATTTACGTTTTTAGAATTCAATCACTAAAATTATTTACAATGCATCGCCCATTTTCCCTGTAAAAGTTGCAAAGGCACTACACCATGAAATCGATCAGTTCACAAACTGATATCTCCTGCTACTTTAAAAACAATGGGAATCTTAATCAAGAGGCATACTTGTATACTCATACAGGAAACTCGTAAGAGAAACATCGATCTCTATGCATCATTCTCTGACATGCTTGTTCTTCATCTTTAAGGACAAAAATGATGTACCTCGAAATATGACCCACTTTCACTTTACTGGTTGGCCAGATCATGGCGTCCCATCGACGTCACAGCTACTTTCATTTTACTTCAAAGTAAGAGAACAGATGTCAAGAGAGAAAACGAAAAGACCTATTGTAGTCCACTGCAGGTATTATTTAAATAGTTTCAATTATCCTTTATGCAAGATTTAATTATGTCAGGAATATCACTATGGATTAAAAAAAAGCTTCAATAATTCCATTGCCAACACACTCAACTACTTTCAGTACTTTGATTTCGTTTTGCTTGTGTTTGCTTTTAAATTAGTAATTTCCGGTACTTTTTGTACTTTGATTTTATAGTGCTGGTGTAGGGAGAACTGGCACATTTATTGCTATAGATGCTCTGGTACAGTACGGGTTGAAGACCGGAAGTGTAAACATCACTAAATACGTCAGCATTATGAGAAAGGAGAGAATGCATATGATCCAAACATCGGTATTTTTAATTGTTTCTAACAAAAAGATCAATATAAATCTTAAATAAAAGAAACAGACTTACAGTAATACTTGATAAAATTTGGGAGATGAGGCTGAAAAGGAGTCGTCATGACATCTACTCAAAGCAAAATTTTTATTATATAATTCATTTAAAAAAATGTTCATGGTGAGACCTTGTCACAATTTTGCAAAGTATTTTCGATTTTAATTAGATTTTCGTACATATTTTGCTATAAGATAATAAAACTCCTTTGTTATATATATAATGTACATTACGTTTCTGAGTTATAAACACGTTTTTTTTTCAAATTGCAGGGCCAATACATCACTGTGTACAAGTGCTTAGACGAATATTTCAACTTTCCACGTCACGTGATCTCACGTGATAAATTGACAAATCACATTGCAGATAAAGATGGACTGCACAAGGAATATACAGTAAATAAACAATCATTCATTTACAATTATATAAAGATATTTGAATGTTGTATTTATATAAGCAAGTTGAATTACCTGTATCTTTAAATGCCACACTTTATTTTGTACTCAATCAGGAGTTCGCCAATTACATCATACAACAAAGGCAGTATGAAGCTATGACCGCTGTAGAGGGTAAGATCTTACATATTTAGTTTCAGTTTTCACAATCTCTTAAAAACTGTTCACAGAATAACATATATACCTATCAGGATATGATTTTGTGAACCGTTGATCTACAATAATTTTCACAGGATGGCCAATTCACTATTGTTTTAACTTTATTAGTATTATCTGATTTTGCAGAAGCAGAGAAAAAGACTGACCAACCATTGGTTGTAGGAGAATATCCTGTAAGTACCAAAAGCTTAACCTTCATCGGTCGCCAGTGGATGTTCAATCCTCTATGGCAGCTGATCCCATCTCTGATTTTTTAGAGGTCTGTGTTTGCACTGCTCAAAATTTGTTTTTTTAATAGACTTATGAGTTAAATACTGTTCGTTATCACCATATCTTGGTACAGAATAAAATATGTTCTTCAATTAAATAAAAGGCGTTTGAAAAGTGACTGTATTCCAGAGATTTGTCATTCTGATATTTATTGATAACGATAACTAAGAGTAAACAAGCAGCTTTTATATCCATCAGACAATACAAATTTTGAGCAGAAAACTAGAACATTAGAGGTGGAATCAGGTGTCATGAGGGGAGATGTATCCTCTGCCGATCTGCCACACATATTTTGTGTTCCTTGCTATACCCCGCCTGAAAAGTTGGTTGTATAAAGTGATGTTTCCGACCGTCTTACGTTCGTTTGTCTGTACATCTGTTTGTTGCGTTTTGGGGTACCAATCTCTTATTCACAACTCTTCCTTTACCACTGAATAAAATTTAATGAGATTTCATAGAATCCTTGTTACATCGTGCTGTTGTAACCCCCTATTTTACTTTTTGATAGAAATTATATTCCGAGTTTCCCATAGTCAAACATTGATAAAGCCATTGTTTCTTTTATATTGAAGGGTATCCATGTTTTATCCACAGTTCCATCTATACAACTGATAACAAATAATTATAATCTCACAGAGTCATTATGTTTTTGCAATTATGAACCTCTCATTCTACGCTTTGATCAGACTCCCATTTCGGGTCACCAGAACAAAAAATGGACTTTGCTATTATAACCTTACAGGAACCCTAGGGGGTATCATTTAGCGAGCACATTGCCCACAGTATTTATATTTATAATTGGGAAATAATTTTTAACAGTAGAAATCCCTTTGTATCGGTGAATAAATAATGGATTAACAATAAGCATAAAAACGCCAGACAACATTGATTTTCTGTGTGGTCTCGTTTGATTTTTAATTTTATATTCATATTTAGTCTATGTGGTTGGAAGATGGAATAATTGTGTGTCGCTATCCAAAGGCGAAAGATGTTCCAGAGTTCATGGCAATATTAATGGATTGTGCACCATCTGTTGTTATGACCTTGGATTCTCTTGATGAGCAGCTTACAGTATGTTTACAAAATACTTAAAAATTTTATTAAACATAATATATTTCTTTATTTTTTAATTCTTCAATAAAATGCCAAGAGAATGGAAAATGCTGTTCAATCGAGAAAAAGTTTTTTTTTTATCTAATTACAAAATATGCAATATATTATTTTGATTTAAAGATGCCTTGCTACATATTTTAGTGTACACAATAAACTGCTTTGAATTTTATATGTTTGATATTCCATTGTTTTATTTTTCAGACAAAGCAGTGGATTCCAGAGGACCATGATTTGGTCGTCGGTAGATACGTTGTAAAGAAGACTAAGAGTAGGGTGGTCAGCCTCTGCAGAAGAATATCTACAACAAGGATTACTATTCAGGTACAGATACTAAAGTGGTATAAATAAACAAATTTAAAATTTCACACCTGTGCAATCCTTTTCACTGTTAAGCTAGGTTTAGACCCCTTTACTTACCAGAGCTTAGGCAGATGGCTTGAAAATGATTAATTTAAATAGCCCCCGTCCATTGACATCAGAAGCAAATACAAACCGCACAAGTTTGTCATGCATAGAAGGTTCTTGACCTTTCACCTTTAGAATTTAACATTAAGATGTAATTATCAAGAAATTAACTTAAATGTACCTAACTTTTAAACAATAAGAAATGTAGATATACATGCACTTGTGTGTATTTATTAGCATTCTATGCTTGTTTTCTGTATATGTATGAATTATCCATTTTATTTCGAAGCATGGGGACGATGAAGAAATTGATGTCAGAATTCTACAAGCTATGCCATCCGACGAATCTGTGTATTCCAACACAACACAGCTTTCTGATATCATAGATGCCGTGACAAGCATGACATTGGATAGAGAAAAGCCAATTATTATTATACACAAGTTTGTTTTAAAACTTTTTTATCTATTGGTATTTTCAATATTGTGAAGTTAAATATTTATATTTAGTAGCATATAGATACATGTATATACCATTTTCGAACGAATATTCATTTGAAAATGTACATGTACGAATAAAAATATTTATCTTTAAAATAGCTAATTTATCAAAATTTTCATATTATTTATACCGCAATTTGATCAAAATATCAAAGGATTGGGTCTCCTCTGAGTTCAGATGCAAGATTTTAAAATGGGCTGCTTCTTTAATTTTATTTTTTATTCAAATTTTCAAAAACAAAAACCGGCAAACATTCTTTTTTTTTGTCTCTGAAACAATTCAGTGTAAAAAAAAGAAAGAATCTGAGAATCTCAAAAGACCTAACAAAAAAACGTTAACTATGCAAATTAGTATGAGCGTTAACAGCCAAATAGTCAATAAAATACAATTTAGCAAAAGGGGTGGCATCAGGTAGGTTGAAGAAGTAAGAATCCCTTTTGACATATCACACAATTTGTGTGCTTATTACCATGATAGGGAAAACGAAAATCCCCTTTAATTATTCAGTGTGAAAATTTATCATACATATCTGTTTTCTCTAGAGAAAACAACACCGAAGTTCTGATGGCAGCGATTGTGTTAAATTCCCTACATCAGCTGATGTATGAAGGAGAAACAGACATGTGTTTTATGGCAAGATGTCTACAGGCTTACCAGCTCTCTGCCATACTTAGCTATGTGAGTAAATGAAATCGTTTATTTATATTTCTAACACTAGATCTCATAGACATTAAGCAACTTATTTAATGAATATTTTGTTATAGAACATTTTTCTTTATTTATTACAAAATATTAAGAAATATTCTATCCTAAGAATGAGAACCGTTGTAATTTATATATAGACTTCTTTGCAAGAACATTGAACCTAAATACGTCAAATAACATATAGACATAAACTACATGTTCAAAGAGATAAAGTTTTGAAAAGCAAAGTTTGAAAAAAATATTTTATAGAATATTAAAATCAAATTAAAGGTTTAAATATCTATATCTCCCTTTGAATTTTTGTATTCTACACCAACAAAATGGATATGAATAGCATCATTTGATAAAATGGATTTAATTCACCTTTGTAGGAACAATTTGAGGAGTGTTACAAACTTCTGCGCAGATTTTCATCAAAGGAGATCATAGTGGAGAAAACTGAACAACAAGAAGATCTTTACGCAAACTGAAAAGTTCGAATGTTTTGCAGCAAAATTTGCCAAATTAACAAGACCCATTTGCATTCTTATGTTCATGTATCAAATAATCTACATTTTTGTTTTATGTTGCTCTTGACAACTTCACCCTGTAAAATGAAAATTAATATTTACATTAAAACTACAAAAGGTCAAGATATAGTACATAAAAGATGCCTACAGATTTTTCAAATAGGAGAAAACAGTTCTTTTGATAATACTTTGCAAATAAGACTTGGTAAAATAAAGTGTTTCTGGATATTATTTTTGGATATATTATGCGGGATAACATGTTTTAAACAATATTTTTCAATGAAAAACAAGGTCAGATATAAATTTTAGATACAAAATGTATACACAGATGTAAATTGCGAAAACATAAGCTTAAATCAATTTTAAAGTCAAATAGGATCTAGCATTAAAAAGTCACATTATCTAGATCCTGACCTTAAGTAAAGGGCACGAAGCCTTGTTTGGAGTTGCACTTCATCAGAGAACGAACTTCTCTTTGAAATATTCACGATGGAATTTTTTTAGCATTCAACCTTGTTCTGCATATCCATCAATGTCTTTTTACTGTATAATTATTTTTCTTAGAAAATGTGCCATAGTAACATTATCTAATGTAACATATTGATAGGACTTAACATTGAATGGAAGTTTACAAGAAACTGCTGACTTGGAAAATTTTATAATGGAAATAATGGTCGTCTTTATATACATTAGCTGATGATTTTGATGTATTCCATGTATTTTGGTGCTAGATTAATTTATTTACATGTAACTACAGGAAATGTGTATTTCTTTTAATAAGTTGGGTAATGATACATAGATTATTGTATCCTACGCTATATCATGTGGTTGGGTTTGTCAACATTGTTAACCATTTATACATGTAAGAATAACGGTGTCATATTCATTATTATCTCGATTATTTAAATTTTTTTCAATAAAATGTGTCACTCGAAATGTGTTTTTTTTTCTACTTTAAATATTTCGAAAGAAACAACGGTTCATAACTGCATAATGATTCACTTTTTTCTTTGCTAAGTAAATTTAGTTTATTTCTTTGTATACAAGTACCATTGGTTTAAATTTTAAAGAAAATTTTTATATGATTTCATGTTTATTTTGAATAAAGTTTCCTTCGCATAAACCAGGCTATCGTGAGGTCTACTACTCTCAGCAATACACTAAGTATCCGAAGAGGTGGAATATGATGAAAAGCATACAGACGACTGTGAAATATGAAGTCGGCCCGATTACGTGCTAATGTAGAATCAATCGGATAGTGCGTTGTGCATAATAATTTACTGAAGATAACAATAAAATCTATGTATCAGATTTTTTTTTTATTTCTTACTTTTACTGAATATTACATGTCTTGTATATGTTCATTAGTATTTTTTTAACTTCTTTGTTTATCAGTCGTCAAACACAGCTTAGCATATCACACATACAGACTGACTTTTAATTTAATAAATTTTAAATCAGTAAAGCATACAATAACTAAAAATCAATAATCAATAATGCAATATCATTTTTTTTTCAAAAAACATCTTGTTTAGAAATAATACGAACAATGAAATATTTTCTTCATTTGTTTTTATTGAAATTATCCGAGCTGAAGCTGATATTATTGCAGACAAAAAAAATGTTTTTTTTTTCTGCTAAAGTTTCAACATTGATTCCAACAAAAAAGACAAAATAACGCATTTTACCAATAATACGTGACGCACCCACCAAAAACCTTCCTTAACGAAGAATTTTGACATTTTCATTTTTTTATTGATTCCTGTAGAGTGTTTTTTTCTCTTTCATTTAATGTATAACATGACATATACTTCTGTGTATAAATGTATAAAATATCGCATTACAAAGACGGAATATTAACTTTGACGTACAGTGTACGCATGCGTAACTGCATGAATTGTCAGAACGTAAAATAGTAAAATAACGTGAAGTTATATAATGATTTGATAATATTTATATTTTCAATTTTTTTGATTTGATTCCCTTGAAAATACCAATAATTAAGATTTTTCATCGTAATAATAAAAATAAACATTATAAACTATATCTTTGAAAACCGAAAAGAGGGAAGGGGGTGGCACCAAAATGATTGACAGGGGAAAAAAAACAAAACTCAAATCAAAAATCTTCTCTTCCTCCAAAAGATATTCCAATTTTTGGCTTTTTTTAAACCAAGAAAATGGCAGAAATCTACATCACTGCAACAGTAAGGAAATAAGCAACATGTAGATGAAAAAAAATCTATTATGGTAGTACAAGCAATATACACGGCTTCCTATACTAGCTTTGGCTGTTAGGTTAAGCCTTAAGCTCAATCGGAATAGAGGACTGGAATGGCAAGCCGGAGGCCTCGGGTTCAATCCCAATTACCCGGTAAGCAGGGACACTTAATTGTATCTGTTACATTATCAAAGTAGTTATCTTAAAAAAGTTCCAAACAGGCCTTACCACCTTCTCCCCCCGGACATCAAAAATCTGTTCAATACACAGAGTAAAAAGAAAGTACATGTATTGTCATAGTTTACATTTAAAATACATGTACATGTACCTGAGTTTCTAAAGAGTGCAATAGGTTTTTTTTTTTATCTAAAGCTATCATAACATTTCTTATACCACAAGTTTATACTATTTACATGTTTGAGTTTCAAATGTTTAATGCGGGGAAAATGTATGCAGAATTACGAACTCATATTTAAAGCCTTTATGGCTTATTGATATTCTGATATTCTCTAATAAATTTTATTTGTGTGCTGTAGTGCAGTTCGTTGCTTTTCTTTTTTTTTTTTTTGGTGTCGTTATGAAACCAGTCCTTAATTTGCAAGAAGGCCCACATGATTTTAATAACTTTTGGAAAATTACAACCCGTAGAATATGAGGCTAAATCTAATCTTCATTCTTACAATCCTAAGAAAGAACATGCGCACATTATGATTTATTTTAATCATATCAAATATTAGTTGCTTTTGAGTATAGGTTAAAACATGCCAGGTACGTATAGCAACAAGGAGGGGGGTGTAGGGGGTGTAGGAAGAAACCATTGGAAAAAGTCCCCCGCCCCTCCCTTCCCACGAAATAGGATTTTCAAGCTTGGGAAATTTCTAATTGTTAGTCAACTTTTTCAGATAAGAAAACAAACATTTCTCTGGCTGCCCCCCCCCCCTTTTTTTTCAAAACGATGCTACGTCACTGCATGCCTGTCCAAATCGCAACAGAAAGTAATATAATTGGTAAATCATTCTTAATATTTTTCCATTATCGTAAACAGGGGGGGAGGGGGGTATCTCGGCTATGGACATCAATGCTTAATCAATTACCTGAACTAATTAAACAAGAACAAAGCACACATGTACAATCGTAAGTTGTAATTTTTGTTTATTAAAAAATGAATTTATTAATTTAATTAATACATATATATCTTTTTATAAAATTGAAGCTTTTTGAATGGGTTAGTTGATCAAGCACGCAATTATATTCAAGCCGATCACTTTTGCAGGAAAAATATTGAATTTTTTTTTAGTTTGTTACATGTATTGTATGTATCAAATTTCGTGTAATTGGTAGTAAACTTCCATAATTTGAAATGCATATGTTCATTTAAATGCAGTTCAACAGAAGGAAATATGATTATTATTCTATTGTCCAAGGTATAGATGTTAATTATAGTAAAATATTGGTTGTAAAATCTTTTATTGAGTAATTCAATAAGGATTGGGCAACAGGCAAGGCCTATGTACACCCTCTCCTTGTATAATAAATCAAGATACAATAGTAGGTAATAATACATGAACATGATAATCAATAAAATTATAATGAAAAATAAACATTCACAATCAAGTTTTATTCAACAATATTATATTTCAAAAAAGATGACAACCCCCTAACTGTATACATATTATTTACATACTGTTCCTGCTTAAATAATACAAACATTTGGAAAAAAAATAATTATACATTTAATATAACAGTGTCCTTAATTTAGTCTTTTAGAAGATTTAATAAATTCTTGTACATATGAAAATATTTTACAATTTGTTTGATAAGAGTATTGACATTTTCCTCTTAGAAGAGCGTCGAGTTCAAAAACAACATCAATATCATTTTTTTTTTTTTACCAATAAGTTTCTTTCAACATTTTACGATGGGCAGTTGATAAAATAATGTTCAGTATCTTCAGTATGAAATCAACACTTTTGACATGATTGTATATCTGATAAAAAAAAATGATTTTTTAAATGTGCATCAAGATTACTAGCATTGTTTCGCAACTGACAATGCAAGATATTTTCTTTTCTATTACCAAAGTTAAAGTACCTACAAGGTTTATTAGTTGCTCCCCAAATCTTAAGCTTTGTTTTAAAGATATCTAATGAAGGAGAGTTTTTACATCTTTACATCTTCACTAACACTGTTCCAAAGTTTTATTATAGTACGACATTGTTTTACAAACTGGTATACATAAGTTATTACATCCAGACCTTAGGTTGTAAGCATGTTGAACAGGAAAACAAGGTTGAATCAAATCATACAAATAATCGGGTGCAGAACCATTAATCATTTTATACATCAATTGAAGTTTGTGTTTTTATCTTTAGCTTCTAAGATATAATGGTTCCCATCCTAGTTCACCATACAAACAAGTTCTGGATGAATTAATTCTAAGCCCAGTAATAATTTTGGCAGCTTCTATCTGAACTTTTTCAAGCAATTCTGAACTACTTTGGGTACAATTATCCCATACAACATCAGCATATTCTAAAATTGGTCTTATAAAGGCGAAATAATTTTTCATTAGTGAATTTCTATCAGTAATATGTTTCAGTAACCTAATTATATTCAATCTTTTACATGCCTTTTCATATATATTCAATATATGATTATTCAAGAACCATCTGCTTGAAATTGTTATCCTTAATGAACATGGGTATTTAATTGTATTATATAATCACCTCCATATCCAAACTGAATATTAGGATAACTTATGTGTTTTTTAGTAAAATCAACATTAACAGTTTTTTCACTATTGAAATCTACAGCCCAAGCTAATCAATGAAAAAACATTTGAACTGACATCTCTAACTACATGTAACTGGAGGATAATAATGAAATGGAATATAGTGTGCAAGTAATAGGCTTGAACAAAACTAAATGGAGAAAAATAAAACAAAACTAAATGGAATTCAAACAAGAATAAACAAAAAATCAGGGATGGCAATTTGTAACCGGTTAATCGATCAATCGGTCGGAACGATGCTAATCGGTTAGAAAATCCGTAATCGGTTAGTCGGAAAAAATAAAATATATATGTAAATTTGAGTGCAGTTTCCTTAAAATCCCTTCAGTTTTTGTTTTTTTTTTTTATAGAAAGGAAAGCGTTCCATAGATTTTTGTTTAGTGTTTTACACATCTTAAAATTAAAAAAATTCGGAGAAAATTATAGCTCTTCAGATTGAGATCGCAGGGTAATTGATCAATTCGTGAAGTGTTAATGACTGTCTTTATAACATCACGCCGTTACCCAGATAGTCCTGAGTATTTTTTTTTGATAACAAAAACATCACCGTTAAGCACTTTTAATTATAGTATGTCTTTATTTTTGCCTTTATCTATTAAATTTTATTATTATAAAGATCATTGTAAATTGTAAATGAAATGAGAGTTCAGACATAAACTAGTTCTGATTATTGTGACAACGCAGAATTAACTTTTTTAACATCCGCGTTGGAATATTTATCCCTTTCTTATTTCTCAAATAAGAATCATGGTTTTCTTAATTTTTTCGTGTCTGTTGAAATTGAAATAAAAAATACTGTTATGTAAATAAAATTCCCCAATCAAAATAAAACACAGTGTAACTTCTAACACCTTTGAAGAAAATGTCAAAATGTACATGTATATCTTGATACGACTAACCGGTTAATCGGTCGGAAAGTTTTGCGGTTAACCGATTAGCAATTCTGCAATCGATTGCCATCCCTACAAAAAATGAACAAAAAATATATGCAAATGAAAAACAAACTTTGAAGAACAAAAAGTGTTAACATATGTACACACTAAACAGCTGTACATAATAAAAATACCACATATAGATGCTTGGGATGTAATAGTTTATTGTTAAAATTTCACAGGTTTAAAACCCAAGCAAACCATTTTCAAAAAAGTGAAATTTCTGAATGTGTCCATAGAACAAATTCGAGCAACAAGTACTAGCCCATGACTCCAGTATATATTAAACATACACACAAAAGGATTAAGATGATTCTTAAGCATGTAAGTATTGAGAGAGTCAGTAAATTACTGTAAATTTCAGGATTTATATTTGCAAATAAACAAGTCAGTGTTAAGTTTCATACATACGTTCACGTTTTCCGTGTACTAAAAATAGACTTGGATTTTCCCTTTCGGAAGAAAGCGTCTATGCGACGTTGAAGGTAAACACAGTTTTCGAGACAGACAAGAGAACAAATGGTTTAAGTTCAAATTCTATCAATAAAAGTGGAATATTCTGTGGGATATTATGTTTCTTTGTGACTTAACAAGTTAATTATGAGCACAGTTATTAAACACACATATTTGTAACGTGTCGAGCGGAATAATAAAATAGCAATCGGGGATCGTACCTTGTCGATTCAAGGTTTTGGGGGATGATTTCCAATATAATATAATTTTTCTTAATAAATGATTGACAAATGATTGTTAACAAAGGCCTGCAAAATATACAAATAAATGGCCAACCTTATCTAGGTTAATAATCACGACGACAATATTCAAAGGTGAATCAAATAATAACAGATGATTATGGCAGTGGGTAGACTATCCCTAACGCTGGCCAACCTCGGACTGACGCTTGTACTGCAGCCTTATTCAGGACACAGTCAGTACAAGCGACAGCCCTTCAACTGCTGTGCACACTGCTAGCCTTATTCAGGCAGACACACTGTACACAACAGCCTGGTTGCCAGACAGATCAGCAAGACGAATTACAGGTCTGGTGGCTAACCTCCGTTCCTGGTTAGCCTCTGAGTGGCTTGCCACTCCAAAACATAACAGCCTTTATTAATTCTTGTAGACTACACCTTATTTATTTTATAAGGTGGACTTCTTCTGTAAGCTGACTTTATTTTGTTAAGTCTCACTTACTGCTGTTATGGTTCGCACACGTCTTACTCTAAGCACAGCTTGCGCTGGAATGAACACTCTGTAACGCGGATCCAGCCTTTATATACCTTATAAGGCGGATTTTTACACACCAACCTAATCACCAAACCAGAATGATTACAATATAAATTTCCGGAATATTACATATTCACTTTTCCGTTTGAATAGACTCGGCACATATTGCACTGTGGACCACTTTAGACAAATCTTTATCGGGGATATAATTATTAAAGGTTAGATAAATCCTTGATATTGAAGATTAAAATAAAATCATTACAAAGAAAATTTATAAACTCTAAAATGTTTAATAAAAACTTTCATCCTGCATTGGTGTTCTAAGTTCAGAGGGCTGAATGAGCACCGAAGACTGCGTTACTTCATGCGGCAGCTTGATTCAGCGATTTTATAAATGGCCGACATTATGCTGTTTTCAGGAATCCAAAACTTTAAAGTCATCTCTTCACCGTAATTTTTCTTTCGTAGATAAACCATGCTCAAAAAAATAATAGGTTGGGATGTTTTAAAAGTGTTCAAACAATTTGTATTAATTTGTAACAATTTGTATTAGACCTAATTATAACATTTTACCGATGTGTAATGTTTGCCAGTTTCATTCGATGTATTATCGGTGTGTATAACCCCAGTAAACGGATAATGAATGCATAACAGTGCAGCAAAATGACGGAAAAGGGTCAATTAACATATGTCCAATCTGCTTTATTCTCAATCATAAAATATCTTATTAGAAAGTGGGACTGTAACTTACAAAATATGCGAGCATCCGTATATTCACGACAAAATTTGCACGAAGTCACCAAAGAAATGGAGCACACACGTGACACGGGAGGGGAGGGTCCGATTTTTTTCGTGTACAACATAAGAAGGTGTTCAACAATACAACAATAACAAAATCAATTGAGAAGCTCAAGAGGCCTTTCTTCAAATATTCATTTTAAATCAACGACTAAAAACTAATTCCGGAAGAAGTATCCAAATCAAATACTCTGTGTTGTGTCAAGAGAGAATTACATTTTTTTAACTTAAGGTAATTATTTATCAATATCTTTGGCGAGCTATCAAAGATTTTGTACAGTTCTTACTACTTGCACAGAAAAGAACAATGAACAGCGATGCATCTTTCTAACTTACATCATCTACGGAAGTGAAAAAAGATGTAATAATTGAATTCTACTTATAACGCAGTATTTGGTTGGATAAAGAAATTACAAGAAAAACATCGATCCGCCTTAGTTCATTTCAGAATTGTATTACATGTATCTGAAGTGATTTTTAATCGTCTTTTTTCATACACTAAATGACGAAAAAATATATTAAAAGGAATTAATTAAATTGCTACCCAATTTATACGGTATAAACTGTGTTTACACTTTTAAAAAAATATAAACTGCACTGTTTACTGCCCCAACTCAGTCCATATCATGTATAAATTGGGTAGCTATTAAATTCATTCCTTAAATAAAAGAGAAGTAATTCATGTTATTTTTCACTGCATCTATTTAAATAAAATTCTTTTCTTAGTTTAATGCTCCTGTTTACTTTTTCTTTCATATGCATATATAGCGATGAAACAGCTGCATATTAAATAAAAACCCCTATCTATGATAACTTGTCTGTTTGGCCTTTTAAGATTAACCGACTAAAATCTTTTTAAAACCTCCAAAATATTCATTCAGGAATTTTCTCATCCCATCAACAACTATTTTTTTTTTATTTCAGAAATGCCTTCAATTTTATTTATCATTGAAAATCTCCGACAAAAAGATCTCGACCTACCTATACCGACGCAATTATTTTAACCCGAATAGTGAGAGGGCAAAGAAACTTCATTCTTATAAACGGCCTTACGGGAATTTTTTAACCACGACTGGACATCTATGATAATATACACTTAATTGGAAAAGGAAAGATCACACAGGCCCTTGACGGAAACTAACTTCTTAAAGAATGAACTACATCAAACCACACCCAAAAATCTTCCTTCTAGCATATAAATAATCTCGTTGCTTTGCTGGGGTAGAATTTCTCAATTCTCTCGAGGAGGCGTTTTTACGTCAATTTTACCTCTTTTTTTTCTTTTTGACTGAACCTCTATGTCAGCATAGTCAAGATGGATTTTACCTTTTTTTTTCTTTTTGACTACAAACTCTATGTCAGCATAGTCAAGAGGGGGGGTTGTTTTTTGTTCTTCTTGTATTACATTGTATTCGTCTAGAAAAGTTGTATCATTACACTTAATGTAGTTACTTTTCCTCTTCTTTCTTCTATTTTCATAGTCTATGTTAATGAGTTCATGATGTGGCTTTTCATAGTCCTTTCCTTTAGATTTATGGTAACAGCTTGAAAAAAATAAAACATTTAGATATTTTCAACGAAAATGATTTATAGTACAACAAGGCATACGGCAATTCATAGTAATATTGTAGTTTCATTTTTCATGGGACTATTTATGGCACTGTTGCCAAGTGAATGTTAGGTCAATATGTTTTTCAATATTCAAAAAGTACTCTAAGCTAGGCAAAACATGTCTAATATATTCAGGTTATATTCTGAATTAACGACGGATTTTTCAGTTAATTCCCTTTCATGACAAGGAGCGGCGGGTGTGACCGGTCGGCAGGAGATGCTCACTCCTTCATGGCTCCTGATCCCACCTCTGATATTTTGGAGGTCCGTGTTTGCTTTGCTCCTATTTTGTATTGTTTTATGGACTTTGATATTGAATACTGTTTGTCACCTCCGTATCCTTCATTTACACAAAATCGACAATATTTAAAAGTATAGATCAAATTTCGGAAATGAAGTCCAACTACCACATAAATTGGAAAAATATCTAAACTGGCCAATACTGGAGTGGGCTTTTTTAAGAATTATCTGACTAACGAAAAAAAAAGATCTCAGTAAGTAAACTACTATTTCTATTTGCTAGTGCTCGACCTTCGTTCTCCGGGATAAAATGACATATGTTAAAGAAATTCGTGCAAAATATTCTAAATCTGTAGTTTCTTAAATAAAAGTGGCAAGGATTTCTACGAGAGTATATTCTTGGTACATACTGGATGAAGGTTTAAAAGAAATTTCAGTACTCACATTTCCCAATTGATGCCACCCCGTCGTTTTATAATAAATGCCACTGTAATGGTGGTCACAAGAATAAGAATAATTGGCACCATAATTCCAACAATCATACCAGCTTTGTTATCTTTTTCTGAATGAAATTCACCTGCAGAAAAAAATATGTTTCAAGCCAATTGAAATATGTGTTGAAAGACGAATGTTTCTCTCATTTATATCATCGAGCAGTAAGCAACATTTATTCATCTGTTTTGTAAAATAATTACAAAAAAGTTAAAAGTTTAATTGTTACAAGTCCGAACGAGAGAGAGAGAGAGAGAAGAGAGAGAGAGGAAGAGGGGGTACACCAGTAAAAGACTGAGTTTAGTCAACCTGATTTTCATGGATAATTGACACATTAATAGTTAACTGTGCATTACAGAGCACGATCTGTCTTTTCTTATTTAATGTAGGAATGTTCGAAAGATATCAATCTTTAAAGGATGCTGATAGGTAAGTTGATTTGTAGAAATACTGTCAACCTTGATTGAACTCAACAAAGCAGAATTATATAATTGTTACATTTGGCTAATCACATTTAATACAAATTGTTGGATTCTCGTTCTATAAATGAATTTTATGACGGGGAGTGCCATATAGCTGATAAACACATACGCCAAAATATAATGGCAAGTGTCACGAGACAGGAGGGGATGATTGCACCTCCTAGGCACCTTATGCCAGGTCACCAGTGTCAGAGGGTCCCTGTTTATGTCTTGTTAAGAGTCAGTCCGCGAGAAAACCATGCAGAACTGTCCAAATCAAAGGTTGTTATATCTTAATGTAATTTCGTGGGTAGTTTGACTTTATAATATTGTTATTCAAAAATGACCAAAAAAATTCCCATCATTCGACCTGGCAGCCGTAGGCAGCGCCACCTCCTTTTTGCACATTTAAGTGCAAATGCACTTAAAAATTCAAGGAAAAATGTATAATTCACATTTGATTTATTTTGCTCAAAATTAAACTTGCATTTCCATTAAGGTTTTTTAAAGTAACATAAGACTATGTTCTTTCAAAGTTGATATTTATTACTATCAAATATGCAATATACCAAAGGGCATACAACTCTTGAAAATTGGCATGATGCCAATTTTCAAGAATTGCAAAAAGTATAACAAATTAAATGCCCTAAATCTACCAAGACCAATCTTTGAAATTAATTATTTTTATTTTATTGTACAAATATAACTCTAAACATTATCTTTGCAAAATATTGAGCTTGGGAAATAATAAATAATTGAGATATGGGGATTAACAAGTTGCCATTTTTCGAAAAAAAATGTTCAAACTCAAATGGGTTACAAAGTCAAATATAGTACTTTAAATTATAATCAATTGTTGTTCAATATCAAAACATGTAATATTTTCTTTGAAATAATAATTAAGATTGAAAAAAAAAATTTAAATTGAATTTAACTAAATTGTCAGAAATGACCCCTAATATGAGGATTGGCATATTGCCAATTGTTTAGAAATGACATTTTATAATTGAAGAAGCTTGCATAATGACCAGTATTTCAGGGTATTTAATATATGTTAACTTGTACGATTTAATTGGTACATGTACTTCGACATTGTTAACATCTTAATATTTAATATGCATCAGGTTTCAATTGCAGGAATACACAAAAATTCAGAGTAAATTTTCGGTGTTTGTTTTGTTAAATAAGGTCAAAGATCAAGGTCAACAGTGCTTTTGTTTTACCAAATATAACACTATTATAAAGACTAATTTCCTGTATACAGGTATAGCAAATAATTCAGAATATGACTTGGGAAGCTGTGATTTTTCTTGTTAAATCTTATCTTAATTTAGAATCACAATGTATACTTAAGCAAGTAGAATTTTTTCAAGCATAAGAAATTTCAAGGTCATTTTAATTTTGGAAGTGAATATAAAATATCAGGAAGCAGTCAAGCATTGTAATTTTTTTTTTTTTTTTTTTGTTGAATGTACTTAGTTATCGAGTGACATTCAAATTTTAATCTGCAATGAAATTAAAAACTAGTTATGTCCTAATTTGTTGATTTTAAAAACTTGGTGTTCATTCATTTTGAGTTTGTTGCCATGACAAAATGTCTGTCAAGAAAATGGCTCTGATATTCCTTTTTGTTCAGTTTGATCCTTGACCTTTGACTTTCTGACCTCAAAATTTAGAGGGTTTTCTACTTTTCAAGAAACCAGTATACTAAATTTGATGTTTGTGAAGCAATGGGTATTCAAGATTTTGAATGATTAAGATCTACATTCTGGTATACCTAGAGAATTGTAACCCTTGACCTTTGACCTTGTGAACTCCAAACTAAAAGGGGCCCTCTACTTATTTGTAGATACCAGTGTACTATGTTTATTATCTATCGAGTATTTTTTTCTAAGATAAGGGAGAACACACTTGGTCTATTGACTGACAAACAGGTGCTAAGCTGTATGTGAATATCACCCTTTTTAAATACAATGTAAAATATACATTTCAGGTAACCCCCCCCCCCCCATTAACCCCATTTAACCCCTAAGAAATAGTTAAATTGATAAAGAACAAAAATGTACAAAATACTGGTATTTTTTCGACAGCAAAATTTAAATTTTTGAAAATATTTAACTAAGCAAAAAACTCCTTGCTGAAGTTCAAGGATGAGATAATTTGAAAATTGAAAAAAAAAATATCCAACTTTAAGTAAAAAGTACAGCCAAAAATTTGAGAGTCCAATAACAGATTTTTAATATAATGTAGAAAGACATGTTGTCTAGTAACTGGTATATGATTGAGTTGATTCTAAGCGTCACTTTCTGAGTTATAGGTTTTTGAAAAGTGAGTATTTTCACCAGTTTTCAAAAATCTGGAAATATGCCAGATTTGTGACCTTTTTGCACTAAAATGGGGACACAGTTTGTGATTATGAAAAATTTTCCGAAACAAGTGTATCTTGTTACTTTCAACCATATATGGATATTATATATCAATATTAAATAAAATGCTGAATTTTTTAATATAAAATCCTTTAAAATTCCTGTTTTCAACCTGTGTAAGGACCAAGAATTCTATTTTTAGTAACAATGTCGATTTAACCCCTTAAGGGAGACCACACTGAAAAAAAAATTGTGGCAAAATATTTCATATTGTAGAAGAAATTTACACACAAAACATGAAGTTGATCAGAGAACCTTGCTCCCATAACCTTTTGCATGGTTTTCTCGTAGACATGCTCTTAATTAATAAAAGGAAAATTACAAGTATTTAACTTCAAACGGACTCTATTCCAGTATCATTCATATGAATTTTGAGACTTGAACTATAAGATTTGAGCCTTCAGTAAGTTGTTTGCTTTCTATCAATTTAAACATGACGCAATCTTATAAAAATACTGACAGGAGATGTTATACAAAATACTCCATAAAGGAGTTTAAGAAAATGAAAGATGCTGGAGTTTAGTCTTATCCCATCTCCCGAATCAAACAATTGTCATCTTTTTTCGCTTGGCAAATTCTTTTCAGGTAAGTTTAATTTTACACCCCCTCCCCTCTCGACCCTTTCAAAATCGTTTCTACGTCACTGCTTTGACTGCAATTTTCGTGAATAAGAGATTTTATGAACATGAATATATCAACTTGTATTAAATAAGGGGGGTTGAATTTATAGAATATATATTGTTTATAAATTTGTTTATTAAATGTGATTTAATCTAAAAAAAAAAATATAATACATCTTCCGTTCCTCGTTTTAGCAACACCCCTCAAGAACCACCATCATTTTTCATTATTTTATCCATTTCAATACTATTATGTAAATTGTGGGGAGGTGAATGGGATTAGACGATTGGATACTAGATTCACTCGTATATTTAATATAATGACCTTGAAAATGAATTTATTTATCTTTTCTCGACTGACACGCTCCTTCCCCCAACAGTTTTCAGTGGATACATATAACATTTAAAAAAAACAATTTATCTTCAAAATAAAAATCTGTCTGCAATGGTATTAAAAATACCATTATGGTTATTCAGAAAAAGTATCAATTTAGTATTAATTTACAAAACCTTATACAATTTTATTAATAATGTTATGAAAATAATTTTGTCACAATTTGATACCCCCCCCCCCCCCCCCCCCAATTTGAATGTATATGAAACCATCCTTTTATCATGTCTATAGATGTTAAATTCAAACCGGTTTTCAATTGTTACCACTTTGTACTGCAAACAGGCATAAGTTTTAGCTGCATTAACGATTAGGTTTCATCTTTTTTTTTGTGGAGGGGGGGGGGGGGGTAGTACCCTCCCCCGAATAATTTTGTCAATATATATCGTGGATGGTCCTATATCGATGGGGTACCTAAATCGTTGGCATCTCTTTTTGAGCTGATAATTTTTTAATTGGAGATCTGACTTTTTCAATATATGAATGTTAAGTAACAGGTACTAGTTTAAAGTATGTAATGTAAAATTAAAAATATTCGTAGGAATGACGGTGTTTGGTTAACTCAAAAACACTACATTTACGAAACGTAAACAATTTACATGTAGATTGAATATACCAATTATTTTTTAATTTGTTGAGAGTATGCAATCAAATACTTGTACGCATTCTTATATTTTTCTCAACTGATGACAAAACAAGTTTCTACGGCACTCAGAAAACTACGTACGTTTATATTGAAAATATATGATTTTAGTTAGTCAGTCCTCCATGATTTTTCCCCTCGCTTATTTCATTATTACAAGTTTCATATGTGTTTTGCGTTTTTCTCTTACTTTTCATAAACTTGTGTCTCTGACCTAAATTTATATGTTGTAAATATTCTTCATTGTCCTCATGTAGATCTACCTGAAATAGTTTGGATGAATAAAATGATCTTGAACTCCAACGGAGCCAGATGCCTTAAACAACATATCAAATGCATATTTTGATAAAAAAAAAACATGTTATTATTTTATTTAATTTCCTATTCAATTGTACTCGTTAGGAAAAATTTTGTAACTGTTAATTACCATGAAATACAGGCGGGGCCTAATTTGTACGGGTTTGTTTATTATGACGTCACACATAATGTAAGGTCTTCAAAATACCACAAAATGAATTTTTTTGCTATTTCAAACAGCTGGTAGCTGTATACTACATACAAACTTACTATTACATGCAGTTCTGTCGTTTGTTATATCCCACACAACAGTATATAAACGATGAATTGATCGCAGTGCACTTGTCAATGTGACGTCATCTCTCAAAAATGACGCAGTTTGTACACAGTGAGAGGCTGATCAAGTCACATTTTGTACAATGAAAGCTGTCCTTTGTTCTCAAGTAAAAAATATTTGCAGATAAATAAAAGGCCGTTAGCTTGGATTCGAGTCTTTTTTAGTATTTGACTGAGAAATAGGGCCCTTATCTTTTGATGTCACAATGCTCAGAAAACGACGTCAAAGTCGCGGTATTGTCAACACTGAAGTAATTTTTGTTGACCGCATTTTGAGAACTAGAAATAAAATTTAAATTCAAAGTGTAACAAAAATTTTAAACTTGATGCAGAATTTTTTTTAAAGGAATATGATATTATTAAAATCTAGTGCGTAAATTTATTCATAATTGTGTTTAATTTGATGCTGATATACGAGACATTGGACATTCACATTGCTAGCTCTGGAACAGCGATTAAAACGATGTCTATGCATGCTTAAATTAAAGATGCTGCATATTTTTTTTCTGAGCAATTTACAACTGCATGTTAAGAAGTCTAAATATTACAAGGTATATTCCATATACTTGTATATTTTTTTCAGAGAGAGAGAGAGAGAGAGAGAGAGAGAGTTCTATGCATATAAAGTAATTACCGTTCTTATAAGCGCTACTTTTTCCCTGCACAGCACAGTTAAGGTTACAAATGAAAATATCATGTATTTTTTATCTTAAAAAATCTCCGATATTTCCATTTGTAACCTTGGTTGTGCTGCGTAATTGTTGTCTTATGTATTAAAAGTGATGTATGATAAAATAATGTTAAATTTTCATTTCACAATATATTTTGCGAAACTGAATATTTTAAAAATATCGGCCTAAGGAATGCTTTATATATACTTTAATAGTTTTTTAATGCTGACTACTTCTTAAAAATTTTAAAATGTTCAGCTTATTTTATTTACGGAATTCTCCATATGAATATGTGAATAAAAACAGACTACATGTATCTTTGCTTTATATATAGATAATAACCTTCGAGTGATGCAGTCGTGCCCTCCACGAAAGAGACAACATTAGTCTGTGTTGTTAGTTTGTTGTCTTTGAAGGTGTCGTTGGTGATAGACACAGAATCATTTCCCTTTTCTAGGTTGCTTTCTGTGATACTTTCCATATACATGCTCGTGTCGGTTGTATTTCTATCTATATTCTGGATCTGTGTTGTAGAAGTGCTGCTTTCCTCATCACTTAGAATCGACCTGAATAAGAAAAACTATAAGTTAATGTATCTGTAATGACTTAGTAGTATAAACTGGAAAACATTTCATTAGAAGAACTAATATGTTACGTCTGTTACAACGCACTTTGAAGAATTACGCACTTTGAAAAAAAATTTCAAAGTGCGTTAAAATTTGGGACCAAGCTAACGCACTTTGAAAAAAAAATTTTTTCAAAGTGCGTTAATATCGACCATATTAATGCACTTTGAAATTAAAAGAAAAGATTGATCAATATTCCTTCAAATAATCGATATGATAAATAATAGATCCTGGTTTCATAACTTTTTTATGATAAAGTCACTGTAGGACCTGAGATATTGACGTTTTAAATGTTTAAGGTTTTGATAAAATAAAAGGGAAAATTAAAGGGGTCTTGAGAAAAGAGTGACGATTGTTTAAGTTCATTAATTCGTTTCTTCTTTTTCTTTTAATTCTAGTCTTTGATAAGAAGATGTCAAGGTGTATAGGGGACACTAATAGAGGACAGCTTCAAGCAACTTAGCATTTATCATAATAAAAAGGGGGAAAATTGATTGTTCAAAACTGTGAAAATTCTTTCTCTCTCATACGTTTTACTGTACTTAAAAATTTCTTGTTTCATCTGTTTTAATTAACTCATTAATTATTGAAAGTTTTCAACGTCATACCATTTAGATAAATACATAATTATATGTATGCTTTGAGTATAGCATAGACATTGTGACAAGGCGAAGGGCCAAGGGAGGAGATAGGAGTTTAGCCCCCCACTTACTTTGGAAAGATATATACATCTAATAAGCATTGAAAATGCAGCATTCCCTTTTTAGGTTTATTGCTCCCCTCCCCTGTTTGTTACCGACATCTATGTATTGGAAAGATAAAGATTTGGACTGAGGGATCTTAAACCAGTCTTCTTTTTTCGACGGGAGTAAATCAATTCATTTTTGACGTTAGGGTTAGGCTTAGTTTTTTTGAAAGATAAATAACAAATAAAATCTTTCCATGACTAAAATATGATTTTTTTTTCAAAATGCGTTTAGTGTCTCCGTGGCAAAATATATTGATGTACACTCTTAACGCACTTTGAAAAGTTTTTTTCAAAGTGCGTTGAGTTGGTCCCAAATTTAATGCACTTTGAAACATTTTTTTCAAAGTGCGTAATTTTTTCAAAGTGTGTTGTCACAAATGTCTAAATTCTCCCATGATATTTAATTCAAACATAATTATATAAACAAATTTTTATTTTTGACCGAGAAACATCTGCGGGTTTCACGACCTTCTTTTACATGAATAATACTTGTTGTGAATCAAATTATGTATTAGTGAAGAATGTTGCCTCAATCGCGGAAATCAATAGTTGCAAATATATTGCAAACAATCTAATTGCAATTGAATGTCACGACTGATAGTTTGTTTACAGTTGGCTACTGAAAAGAATTTTATTTTCTAATGGGATATATGTTCTCAAATTTGAAAATTTGAATTCACTTTAAGGATCAAAATAAAATAGAAGATATAAATGGGGGGGGGGGGGGGCATTTACACAGCTTTTGGTATTATTTCTATAATGTTGATTTTATAAAATTGTAATTTTTTATGGTGTTTGTTTTAATTTTAAATATGTTCCTTAAACATTATTATCGTCGGATGAATCTATACCATTTAGTGACGATTGACAAATAGTCTACTTTACTGTTACTGAACGGCATTCTCTGCCCTTAATTGACTTTTCTAGACCATTTTGTGATCATTCATTAAACTGATATGTGTAGATTCGTCCTCAAAATATGAATTCGAAGAAAAATGTCTGTTTGTATGCTTTTTTTATTTCTGGCAGAAATTTCGTATTCAATGAATGAAACAACAGCTAACAAGATTAAAATTCCGCCAAAAGAATAAAACATTATACTCTTGAGTTTCAAAATCAATGTCTCATCATCTAACTTGAACATATTCTTGAAATCAAAACCAAATGAATTCTTTGGGCAAAATTCAAAAGGTTATATATAAGAAAATAAAAAAACTAAATATTGAATATTTAAAAGACTTTCATACGGTTTCATTTTCTCGTATTGCTGCAGTGTTTTGTCAGAACTGGTTTCATTAACGTCCACTGTAGGATTGATCGATGTGTTGTCCAATTTTGTTCCGGAAAAATACTTAACATATGTTGTCCTAACTGTCACATCTGCGCCTTCAACTAAAATAATATTTCAACTAAATATAATACTAAAAGCTAGAATCATATCAAATTTAATTATGTAGTCGAGTAGTAAAATTAAAAACATCATGTAAAATTCAATTTTTTTTCTTTGATAATTTATATACAAATAAATTTACAAAAAATTAAATTTTATAAGAAAAAAATACTACTTAAAGTATTTACATTCACCCAAAAACATGTATACGTCAACTTAATTACATTTGTATATTCTTGTAAATTTGTATTTACAATATAATAAACGTTTAAAGACACGATATGAAAATTATTTCTCTATAACACAAATCATTCTATGAGTTACATTAAGCTAGTGCATTATACGCTCTCAACTATTATACCGCTTATTGACACTGATTTTTGTTGTTTTGCAGACGTGTTATTCTGAAGTTCACATGTAAATAATCCTTCATCTTCTTCTTTCAAACCTATAGATGAAAACCACAAAAAGATAACATTTCCTTAAATTATTTGAACGTGTTTCAAACCATTTAAAAGTATTTTTATCAAGTTTAAAATTGCACAAAAAAAAATTGAAGTTCCACCCTAAAAAAATGATGTACTATAGTAAACTATAATTATAACTTTGATACTTTGAAAATTTGATTCACTATATTGATCACTTTGACACTTTGAAAAAAAAATTATCGAAAGCTTTGACACTTTTAAAAACTTTGGCGAAAATTTTCACACTTTGAAAAAACTTTAACGAAAACTTTGATACTTTAAAAACTTTGGCGAAAACTTTGATAATTTGAAAAACTTTGGCGAAAACTTTCACAATTTGATAAACTTTGGCGAAAACTTTCACAATTTGACAAACTTTGGCGAAAACTTTCACAATTTGAAAAAACATTAACGAAAACTTTTATACTTTAAAAACTTTGGCGAAAACTTTGATACTTTGAGAAATTTAGCGAACACTTTCACAATTTGATAAACTTTGGCGAAAACTTTCACACTTTGAAAAACTTTGACACTTTGAAAAACTTTGGCGAAATCTTTGATACTTTGAAAAACTTTGATAAAAACTTTGACACTTTGAAAAACTTTGACACTTTGAAAAACTTTATCTAAAATTTTACAATTTAAAAAATTTCGGTAAAAAGTTTGACACTTTAAAAATCTGTAAACTATAGTTAACTATAGTTTTTTTGTTAGGGCAGAAAAAAACAACAATTTCGTGAAATAAAAACGCATGTATCTGGAAAATGTGGCAGATTTTGTGTGATAATTACGCAGGTATGTTAAGGTTACAACCAAATATTATACATGTACTTGCTTATATGATATGACGTCAGAGTAAGCTATATGTCGTGAAGTTTAGAGATAACAATTTCTTAAAATCGATATCTAAGGTTGATTTGTTGTCGTGAAAATGAATCAAAATAAGCAGAGGCATTTTATCATTTATCGGTGTCTGTAGTTATCACAGGGGTTAAATACGAAACCCGTGACGTCATTACTGTTGATCATGCAGTAGCAGAGTAAAGATGAAACGTAAGGAGAATTTATGTAAACAAACACAAGAAATCGGAGTTTGAAAGCATTTGTATTGAATATCGTGTGATTCATATAGGAATAAAGCTAATGAATTAGGTATGCTAATTTACTTATACAATATCTTTGTAAAACTAAAGCAGGCAGGGTGTTCACTGGCCGATCAGCCTTTCCTCTGTCGTTCGTGACAAAAAAGATGCCAAAGTTTAACACTAAGCCGCATACTTTGTAACTTAATTTTTGTTTCTAAGTAAAGTTCTTGTTCTATTGTTTATGGAAAGTGCTGCTAGAATCGTAAGGTTTCCGAAAATGTTGCATAATTATAACTGGATAGGACAATATGATTCTAGCTGCACTTTTGATAGTACAAAGATGTTTTTACATAACTATCATTACAAATTGAAATTGTGCGGGTTTGTTAATGCAGCACATGGATCAGAATTCGGCGAATTAAAACTTTTTTTATAATCATGTCACACTAATAATTCGGAAAAATGAAGGATAAAACTTTTGCTATAATTATGCATTATATAGACTTCAATAGGACTTATACTACAGGAAGCACTTCACCACGACGTCACCACGTGACGTCTATAATTAGAAAATATACCTTAATGAAAAAGTGAAAATTTCAACACTACCCCGGGGATAATTAATTTCAATTTGTAATAACATTTATGTAAAAACATCTCTGTACCATGAAAAGTGCAGCTAGAATCCTACTGTCCTTTCACAGAAATAATTATTCATCACTTTCGGACAAAACCTTCCCAAAATTCTTACATTTTGTTTATAACATCGAAAAAATTCATCAACTCTCATAAATCATACGATTCTAGCAGCTCTTTCCAAAAACAAAAGAATAAGAACTTTTGAGAGAAACAAGAATTAAGTTTCAAAGTATGCGGCGTAGTTTAGAACTTTTACATCTTTTTTGTTACAAACCACATAGGAAAGGCTGATCGGCAAGTAAACACCCTCCCTGCTTTAGTTTTACGAAGAAATTGTAGAATTATTTTAGCATACCTTATCTATAAGCTTTATTCCCATATGAATCACACATGATATTCATTTTAAATGCTTTCAACTTCCGATTTCTTGTGTTTGTTTACATGAATTCTCGTTACGTTTCACTTTTACTCTCCTACTGCATAATCAACAGTTATGACGTCATGTGTGGTATTTAACCCCTGTAATAACTACAGACACCCAGAAACGATAAAAGACCGTTCATATTATGCCTCTGCATATTTTAATTCATTTTTACGATCTTGAAATGATTTTTCGAATTTGAGAAATTCTTATCTCTAAACTTCACGTCATATAGCTTACCATGACGTCATATCATATAGACAAGTATAATATTTGATTGTAACCTTGACATACCTGCGTAATTATCCCCGACGTAGTGTTGAACTTTTCACTTTTTCATTAAGGCATATTTTTTTAATTATAGTCCTCACGCGGTGATGTCATGGTGAAGTGCTTCATGTAGTATAAGTCCCATTGACGTCTATAGTATGCATAATGATAGCAAATTTTTTATTTATGCCTTTCCTGATTTATTAGTGTTAGATATTATTTTTTAAAAAAAAAGTGTTAAATCGCCGAATTCTAATCCGTGTCCCGCCTTACCAAACCCGCATATATGATTTTATAAGGGGGAAACCTTTGTATAGGACAAATCATATTTTTCACATAACAAATGTTTACGTCACAAAAAATATTCAACCTTCTTGTGTTTTCAGAAATAATGATTTGGGTTTTTTTTTGTCGAAAAATCTAGTTCTTTGATTGTTATTTTCTATTTTTTGGTTAAAAAAGAAATAGGGAGAATTTTATGTTAATGATTTGTATTTTTTATTCGATGATACTTGTCTCTTGTTACTTAGTAAATAGCTTTGTACAGTCTCTTGAAAAAAAATCTAAATTTTTTTTTCTGCCAGGATTACTGAGAGACAAAGATATTTTTCTAGATTAAAATGTGTCGCTTTAAACGCACTTAATCAGTCGTTGGGGTGACCTTATATTCAAACAAAATTTACTACGCATTATCCTACGAAGAAACATACATTAAAAATTTGATTGGATCAAATTAAAAATCAAACATTTATGTAAAACACAAGAAGGAAGAGACTGAATGATGACAATCTCATGATTTAAATCAAAATGAGTTTAAAACTGAAAACTGAAGGTGAAGAAAAACAAGTAGTAATTGCTTTCTGTTCTTAGTTTGAATTGTTTTGTGGACTTTTATATTGAATGCTGTTCGTTATCTCCATATCCTTCACTAATTAATCTTCAAAAGATATAAATCTGTAATTAGGGCATAAAATGCGGACTTCTAGAAATTCTAGAGTTTGAATTAAACGTCTAGAAGGATAAAGCATCCCCTATTGAATGGACACATTCGCCGTAAACCCTACCCGTATGCGTACAGATTTCAAACCACGTTTGCAAACAAGGCCTAAAAATGAAGACAAAACAAGTCAGACATTATACGATCTAATGTTAGATGATACTAGTATTTGTTTGCAAGATTATGAACGACCATAGATCTACGAAAAGATAATTTGATAGGAAGTTTTTGAAGGAATTTTACCGTCAACTTAAAATGGTAGCCTCCCTCGATTTTAAAATTGATTGTACCCCGAAGATGCTAGCGCTCTTGAGTATGAAATATTGACATAAAGAACGGTAATCAAGCTAAAAATATCTTTTAAAAAATACTACTCGGTGGGTGGCACAGCCAACAGGCAGCATAAAAAACATAACAGGTGGAAACAGGTATCATGCTGGAGTAAGTATCCCTTTTCGATTGGCTATACATAATGTGTACGTGTTGTAAATTGCAAAAAAAGTCTGTAGACAAGTAAGTCTTAATATAATGACCTCAAAATAAGCATAAATAACGCATTCCAAAATCAAAACAGAAAATCTTTTTTTCTGTTTTAAGCATTTTGCCCTTAGGTATTGACTAAACTCAACAAATAACACAGTTTACAAGATATTTATTGGTGCAAATACTAAAAGTTAAAAGAACGCAAGTCATCATTTACATAGCTAGTTTTATGGAGTAAATTTCCTCCCAAAAACTATTACTGAAACAGTTTTCACTACCACATTAAAATTTTAAAAAGAAAAACATCTACAGGGTAAATTTCCTCTCAAAAATGACTCTGATACAGTTAACATTCAGTAGTCAATTCAAATGCGACTATCCATGATTAAACAAAATTTTATGGAGTAAATTTCCTCCCAAAGAATATCACTGATAAAGTATTCACTACAACAATTACAATTTGAAAATAGCAAAAATCTAGAGAGTAAATTTCCTCTCTAAATGCACATTGGTGCATTGTACATTCAGTATTTCAATGCCAAATCAACCATCGTTTACATCGCTAGATTTTACGGAGTAAATTTCCTCCCAAAGCTTTTCACTGATACAGTGTTCACTACTTTCATTACAGTTTGTTATAAACAAAAATCTAGAGAGTAAATTTCCTCTCTAAATTCACGTCGGTGTATTGTACATTCAGTATTTCAATGCCAAATCAACCATCGTTTACACAGCTAGATTTTACGGAGTAAATTTCCCCCCAAAGAATTTCACTGATACAGTGTTCACTACTAACATTGCAAATTAGTTCTAACAAAAATCTACATAGTAAATTTCCTCTCTAAATTCACGTCGGTGCATTGTACATTCAGTATTTCAAAGCCAAAGAAACCATCGTTTACATAGCTACACTTTACGGAGTAAATTTCCTCCCAAAGAATATCACTGATACATTGTTCACCACTACATTTCAAAATAGAAAAAAAAGTCTACGGAGTAAATTTCCTCTCAAAATTCACGTCGCTGCATTGTACATTCAGTATTTCAAATCAACCATCGTTTACACAGCTAGATTTTACGGAGTAAATTTCCTCCCAAAGAATATCACTGATATGGTGTACACAACTACATTACAATTTGAAAATAGCAAAAATCGAGAGAGGAAATTTCCTCTCAAAAAGACATTCATACAGTAAACATACAGTAGTCAATTCAAAAGCGACAATCATTTATAAAACAAGACTTTACGGAGTAAATTTCCTCCCAAAGAATTTCACTGATACAGTGTTCACTACTTACATTACAGTTTGTTATTAACGAAAATCTAGAGAGTAAATTTCCTCTCTAAATTCACGTCGGTGTATTGTACATTCAGTATTTCAATACCAAATCAACTATCGTGAACATAGCTAGATGTTACGGAGTAAATTTCCTCCCAAAGAATATCACCGATACAGTGTTCACTACTATCATTATAGTTTGTTTATAACAAAAATCTACAGAGTAAATTTCCTCTCTAAATTCACGTCGGTACGTTGTACATTCAGTATTTCAAAGTCAAAGAAACTATGGTTTACACAGCTAGATTTTACGGAGTAAATTTCCTCCCAAAGAATATAACTGATATAGTGTACACAACTACATTAAAATTTGAAATAGCAATAATCTAGAGAGAAAATTTCCTCTCAAAATGACATTCATACAGTAAACATACAGTAGTCAATTCAGATGCGACTATCCTTTATATAACAAGACTTTACGGAGTAAATTTCCTCCCCAAGAATTTAACTGATTGAGTGTTCACTACTTATATTACAGTTTGTTATTAACAAAAATCCAGAGAGTAAATTTCCTCTGTAAATTCACGTCGGTGCATTGTACATTCAGTATTTAAAAGCCAAAGAAACCATCGTTTATGCAGCTAGATTTTACGGAGTAAATTTCCTCCCAAAGACTATCACTGATATAATGTTCACTACCACATTACAATTTGAAAAAAGGCAAAAATATACAGGGTAAATTTCCTCTCAAAAATGACACTGATACAGTTAGCATACAGTAGTCAATTCAAAAGCGACTATCCTTGATATAACAATATTTTACGGAGTAAATTTCCTCCCAAAGAATATCACTGATACAGTATTCACCACAACAATTACAATTTGAAAATAGCAAAAATTTACAGAGTAAATTTCCTCTCTAAACTCACATAGGTGCATTGTACGTTCAGTATTTCAAAGCCAAAGCAACCATCATTAACATACTAGATTTTACATTCATTATTCGCCGATAGAAAATAAACATTTTATACAGAAAACAGCAGATTATCAGAGGGTTAATTTCCTCTAAAAAACTTTTTACAGGAAAAAAAACATACATTTTACATCTTATTCAAAAAAAGACTTTCAAGGGACATTTTTATCTCAATATTCTAATGATGAAATACATTATTATTTAATCTATAAATAAACAACAAATAATCTATACAAACACATACAGTTTTTTTTTACTGAATTCAAGGCGTATTCAACGAGGGAAGGGGGTTCAGTGCGCATGCAGTAGCATAGTGATGTCACAAATAATATCTCAAAGTACGTTGAAAACTGTATTGTCCAGTCTATATCCGCGAAGAAAAAAAGGTGAAGGAGGCAAGTCCCTCTCTTGATTATTGTCGAAAAGTTTGATTTCAAACACATCTATCACATTTACTTTCTTTGACCGAAGCGATACTTCTATGCCTTCCTTATGGTTGATGCCATTGAACACTTGCTGAATGCATTCCCAACATGTCCAAAGGAAATATGGCCGCCATATTTTGAACAAATCCATAGTTGACCTATTGATAAAATTTTAAAACTCGTAAATCATCTCATATAATTGTTTTCAAACTTTCAATTTTTCAAAACACATGGGCATTCATTTCTTCAGGCATGCCGGATTACATAATGTGCACCACAGTCGAGGAGTGTTGCTTGCACAATTTTTGTAAAATCGAAAAATAGTTTTTCCGTTGGTTTTCCGTATGAAAATTTCATTCATCTAAAGAACGCGTACATATACCCTCAGTCTACACACACGTCTAGACAAACTAAGACAAGATAGATTTTATTTGAGAATGATGTGCCTTTATCATATAAATCCAGATCATATACATGCACTATTGCATGAAACACGATTTTGCATTTAGATGAGTTCAGACAGGACATATGCAATTAAAACACGTATTACTACCGCCATTATTTTTAAAAGGTTCAGAGAGGTTAATGATAACATGTACATGCATGCGGGTAGTTTTACTCCAAATAAAATGATAGCTAAAGTGTTTAGCATTTCACACAATAAAGAAAGCAACCACCTTGACCAAGGATCGAAATCCTCATGAACTGTAGTTAAGGGTAGAATTCATCTGAAGACACTACCTTAATTACACTTTATCGTAACATACACATAATTATATAATTGCAAATTTACCTTTATTGTTCAATGTTTGGTCTTGGTTTCATTATTTCTCCATTCATCAGAAAACAGTCACTTTTATACCCAGTCGTCACTTAAACCACTCCTGAAATAATTGTGTTCACAAAATGTGGGGCAGTGTAACTTGGATTTCTTTCTCTAACTTGTTTCGTGTTCTCTGTGACTTTGAAGTAGATGAACCACTGGGCAGAATGCAAAATATCCGATGCCGCCAATTTCAAAACTGCCATACACACAAATCTTATATATGTAGGATATGAAACGGGAAACAGAAAAATAAGCCGTTTTAACACAGAACTTAAAAACAAATCCATCGTTTTCAAGATAAATGAATTAGGTTGTTGTGAGAGAAAATTGTGATAGTCTAATGGCTTCTCATCACTTAACCATTTTCATTTCCGCTGTGAATCCCCGCTGTTACACTTGTAATCAACCCTTTGTATTGGATAGAGCTGCGGCCATGTCATAATAAACTGGCCTAAATTAAACTGGAATTTCAACATTTTCTCACCTCAAAAATCTAAGCCTGTGAAACGCACTAGTTGCCACACTATTACTTATAATTTGTTGATATTTAACATTATACTCTGTTGTGAGTGCATTAACCTTATCTATTCGTGTCGTAGTATTTCTTATTTTTTGTAAATACATGTGAGATATGCGGTTCCAAAGATCATGAAGATGTGAAAAAAAATCACGGACAATTATTCCTTTCTGATGATATATCTACACTTACACAATGAGATTAAAAAAGAGTAAATAAGCTTATAAAAACACTTATTTTTGACAATAGAACTCTAACATTGTAAATGATTTGCTATCTTTATGCCAGTGTCTTTCGATCCTATTGTAATTTATTATTTACAGTTAATTGGATGTCAGACTGCAAAAATTGTAAAGAATGATTGTAAAGATTTAATAAGATATATATTATTTTATGTAGCGTAATTACAGTTACACAATCTGTCTATTTCATGTATTTCTTCTTTTTTAATTTAAACATGTCTTTTTTAAACTTTTAACACTAACACTGTACAATTTGTATATTCACAAATTTAAAGAAATAAAAATGTATTATGTAATCAATTCACCATGTAATCCCTACACTATGTAATCACAGGGGAACTTGGATAAGGCCGAGATTATCTTTTCTTTTTCACAGGCTGATATCGATTATTTTTATCAAGTTGAATTCCCGAGTGTTTAAGAATTACTCTCTTTGAAATATTTAATAATTAAAAAATGTACAGATAGACTAAATTATTTTTGAAAAATTTGAAAGAAAAAACTGTTCTAAGCAAAACTTTTCGACAACAGATCTTGCATGTCTTGTCGAAAGGGTTCTAGAGAATTGCTATTATTAGGTACATGAAGTTGCCAAAAAAATGGACATTCTGTCTTAGTTCAAAATATAGTGTCTACAAAATTACTTTCTTTATTCCATGTTATGCAAAACAATCCCACACAGTTAAGTACATATGGTTATCAGATCCTCCATCCATTAATTCTCGATTAGGAGCAATATGTGCTCAGCGTGTATTCTTTAGGTCTAATGAGGTATCACATTGCCCATCCTGCCGAAGTCACAATTACTTTCAGTCACCCAAGTAAGTGAAAAAAACTTTATTGCCTAGATATCAAGAAAAATTATGCTTAAATAAAAGAATGCATTTTTTTTAATTCTAAAAATGATGTACATATAAATTTGAATTTTTAAGTCAGCAACAAAATTTTATCAGTATTGCTTTTTCCTTATTAATTTTTTTTATTATATATTTTTAAAAGTTGTTTTTAGAAGTATAGACAGATATCCTTTCAAAGAAAGGAAACATGCCAAGAAAACATATTTGGAGAGCGAACTCAATAAAAGCTGAATTAACGTTAATCTGTAAAACTTCCCCGAGAGATTTTTGCACGGCAATTAATGTCTACAGTTAATTGGGTTTAAAACAAAGGTACAAAACTAATTATTTAGAATCCTTTGCACCCATTCTTTTTTTTGGGGGGGGAGGGGTCATATTAATCAATTACTGTAAAAAAAAAAGTACCGGTAAATTAAAGAAAAAAACAGTTATAAAAATTATTACTTTTACAATGCTGTGGGAAACTAAATCGTTAGTAGAAATAAGCTATCTTTCAATTTTTGTTTTACGTTTTTCCATAAAATTCTATTTCCCTTTGTATGAATTAACTTCGGGTACGATATAACTTGGTAAATCTGGAAGTTCTGCGAGTTGAATTATTGGGAAAAGGGTACGAAATTCCCGGAAGTTGGTATCATTTCCTGATTAAACAAGAGGGAGGAGGAGTACTAAATGGTTAGAGGTATCACACAGGTAATTGACCGATCAAAATAAACTTAGTCAAATATCAAATTGATTTTCCTTTCTTTTGAAACGTTTTTCTATTCTCTTCCAATCCTTTTTTACAACTTTTGTACCTGTGCCTAGTAAATTTTATGTACTTTTTGAACATTAATAAAGGTTTTTTTAATGAGCTTTTTCGGGCATGGGGGGCTACAACCTGTGATGCACTAGGAATGTTTATAAAGACATTAAAAAACGCGTGAATTTGAAGTAGCCCTGTTTGCAAATGGAAAAAGTCAGAAATTGCCGCGTAGGTACCGTTTTGTGTGTGAGGATGTTTTAGCTAGTGTGACAGGTAATGTTTAACATCTCCTGTTAAATATTTTTTTTCAAGTAAACAATTACCAGATTCTTTTTTTTACGATTTGTTTGGTGTAAACATTTACCGTTGTGATACCTAGACACATCCTGATTGGCTATGTTAATATTTTCATTTTAATGTAAAAATTTCACTGATAGAAATAAATGAAAGAATGTATCAAGTATTTTTCTTTAACCAAAAAAAGCTGAAAACCTAGGATCCACTCTCCTGAAATCAAAATCTACTGCCGTAAACTGTCTTGCTAGCGTTTTGGGAATACGGGTGATTTGCATCAATTACACTTTTATTGACTTCATTGGGCGCGTCAATCGCACAAGATTTCTTTTAATGTACATGTTTACTGTTCATATTTTTGTTACATCTTGAAAAATAAATATTTTTATTAATGTATTAATTAATATACTGTCACATCAAATAAATATACATATGCGATACATGTAGTAGTAGAGTATATGTTAAACTTGTAACTTAGTAAAATGCAATAAACTTCAATGGATTTACATAATTAACAATTTCTCAGATGTAAGTTTGCGCTTTCAGGTTTGAAAGATAATATATTAAGATGCTTACAAAATTTTGAAATAACGGTTTTATAGTAATTAAGATCAGATGTTATAACACCCAAAACACCATTATCGAATACAAGTCGTAAATAATAAATTACAGTTAGGATTATAGAAAATATAGGCATATAAAAAGGAAGGCGATATACTAGTATATATTGTTTTTAATTTAATTTTTAAATGATTATATTATTTGAGTTTATAAAATTAAAAGCTTAAAACAAGTTTAAGAAGTTTTGCTTTTGCGTTAGCTTTTTCTAAAGTCTATTTTTCTCTTTTTTGACCCCATGATGTTAGTGTCGATAGGTCAACTAAAACGAATAACAGTCAATGATTTTCAATCACATTTTTGAAACCTAAATATTGGTAACTGCTGCATGAAAAAAATGTCTATGCAATTGCAGCAGAGTACACATATCAACAAAATGTAAATAGCTAACTGAGGCGACTTATGATTTTTTAGGGCTTAGATTTTGATGGTGAAAAAGTATGGAACTTACAGCTTGATTTAGGTCAGAATATTATTACATGGCCGCAGCTCTATCCAATACAAGGGTTTGATTACAAATGTAACAGCGGGGATTCACGCAACGGAAAAGAAAATGATGAAATGATAAGAAACAGACCATCTCAATTTTCTCTTACTACAACCTATTAACGCTAAATCATTCATTTATCTTGAAAACAATGAATTTGTTTTCAGGTTCTGTGTGAAAACAGTTTGTTTTTCCGTTTCCGGTTACATGTGTATTATCCCCACATGAGGATTTGTGTGTAAGGCAGTTTTGAAATTGGCGGTATCGGATATTTGCATTGTGCCCAGTGGCTTCTCCACTTAAAAGTTGCAAGGAACACGAAGCAAGTTAGAGAAAGAAAACCAAGTTAGACCGCCCTTCAATAGGTGGATAAAATTATTTCAGGAGTGGTTTAAGTGACGACTGGATATATAAAAGTGACTGTTCTCTGATGAATGGAGAAATAAGGAAACCATGCAAGACCAAACATTGAATAATAAAGGTAAATTTATAATTATATATGTATATATGTTACGTTAAATGTAATTGAGGTAGTGTCTGGCATATGAATTCTATCCTTAACTACAGTACTAGTTCCATGAGGATTTCGATCCTTGGTCAAGGTGGTTGTTTTCTTTATTGTGTGAAATACTAAACACTTTAGCGATCAATTATTTGCAGTAAAACTACCTGCATGTACATATTATCATTTAACTCTCTGAACTCCCCTTTTTGGCGTTAGTAATTAGTGTTTTAGTAGCAAATGTCCTGTCTGAACTAATCTGCATTCAAATTCGTGTTTCATGCAAACGTATATGATCTGGATTTATATGAGAAAATTTACATCATCCTCAAAAAAAATTTATCTTGTCTTAGTTTGTCTAAATGCGTGTGTAGACTGGGGGTATATATACGTGTTCTTTAGATGAATGAATTTTCCATACGAAAAACCAACGGAAAAAGTATTTTTTGATTTTACAAAAATTGTACAAGCAATACTGCTCGACTGTGGTGCGCAACATGTATTCTGGCGTGCCTGAAGAAATAAATGCCCATGGGATTTGAAAAATTGAAATTTTAAAAATAATTTTATGAGATGATTTACGAGTTTTAAAATTTTATCAATAGGTCAACAATGGATTTCTTAAAAATATGGCGGCCAAATTTCCTTTGGACATGTTTGAAATGCATTCAGCAAGTGTTCAATGGCATCAGCCTTAAGGAAAGCATAGAAGTGGAGCTTCGGTCAAAGAAAGTAAATGTGATAGATGTGTTTGAAATCAAACTGTTCGACAATAATCAAGAGAGGGACTTGCCTCCTTTACCTTTATTCTTCGCGGATATAGACTGGACAATACAGTTTTCAACGTACCTTGAGATATTGTTTGTGACGTCACCATGCTACTGTATGCGCATTGAACCCCCTCCCCTCGTTGAATACGCCTTGAAATCAGTAAAAAAAACTGCATGTGTTTGTATAGATTCTTCGTTGTTTATTTATAGATTAAATAAAAATGTATTTCATCATTACTATATTGAGATAAAAATGTCCCTCGAAAGTCATTTATTAAATAAGATGTAAAATGTATGTTTTTTTCCTGTAAAAAGTGATCAATTTATTTTTAGATGTTTATTTTCTATCTGCGAATAATGAATGTAAAATCTAGTATGTTAAAGATGGTTGCTTTGGCTTTGAAATACTGAATGTACAATGCACCAATGTGAGTATAGAGAGGAAATTTACTCTGTAAATTTTTGCTATTTTCAAATTGTAATTCTTGTGGTGAAAACTGTATCAGTGATATCTTTGGGAGGAAATTTACTCCGTAAAATATTGTTATATCAAGGATAGTCGCTTTTGAATTGACTACTGTATGTTAACTGTATCAGTGTCATTTTTGAGAGGAAATTTACCCTGTAGATTTTTGCCTTTTTCAAATTGTAATGTGGTAGTGAACACTATATCTGTGATAGTCTTTGGGAGGAAATTTACTCTGTAAAATCTAGCTGCGTAAAAGATGGTTGATTTGGCATTGAAATACTGAATGTACAATGCACCGACGTGAATTTAGAAAGGAAATTTACTCTCTTGATTTTTGTTAATAACAAACTGTAATGTAAGTAGTGAACACTCTATCAGTGAAATTCTTTGGGAAGAAATTTACTCCGTAAAGCCTTGTTATCTAAAGGATAGTCGCTTCTGAATTTGACTACTGTATTTTTACTGTATGAATGTCATTTTGAGAGGAAATTTCCTCTCCAGATTTTTGCTATTTTCAAATTGTAATGTAGTTGTGTACACTATATCAGTGATATTTTTGGGAGGAAATTTACTCCGTAAAATCTAGCTGTGTAAACGATGGTTGATTTGGCTTTGAAATACTGAATGTACAATGCACCGACGCGCATTTTGAGAGGAAATTTACTCCGTAGACTTTTTTTCTATGTTGAAATGTAGAAGTGAACAATGTATCAGTGATATTTTTTGGGAGGAAATTTACTCCGTAAAATCCAGCTATGTTAACGATAGTTGATTTGGCATTGAAATACCGAATGTACAATACACCGACGTGAATTTAGAGAGGAAATTTACTCTCTAGATTTTTGTTAATAACAAACTGTAATGTAAGTAGTGAACACTCTATCGGTGAAATCTTTGGGGGAAATTTACTCCGTAAAGTCTTGTCATATAAAGGATAGTCGCTTCTGAATTGACTACTGTATGTTTACCGTATATGTCATTTTGAGAGGAAGTTTCCTCTCTAGATGAAATGTAGTTGTGTACACTATATCAGTGATAGTCTTTGGGAGGAAATTTACTCCGTAAAATCTAGCTGTGAAAAGATGGTTGATTTGGCTTTGAAATACTGAATGTACAATGCACCAACGTGCATTTCGAGAGGAATTTACTCTGTAGAGTTTTTTTTCTATTTTGAAATATAGTGGTGAACAATGTATCAGTGATATTCTTTGGGAGGAAATTTACTCCGTAAAATGTAGCTATGTAAACGATGGTTTTTTTGGCTTTGAAATACTGAATGTACAATGCACCGACGTGAATTTAGAGAGGAAATTTACTCTGTAGATTTTTGTTAGTACTAATTTGTAATGTTAGTAGAGAAAACTGTATCAGTGAAATTCTTTGGGAGGAAATTTACTCCGTAAAATCTAGCAATGTAAACGATGGTTGATTTGGCATTGAAATACTGAATGTACAATCCACCGACGTGAAATTAGAGAGGAAATTTACTCTCTGGATTTTTGTTAGTAACAAACTGTAATGAAAGTAGTGAACACTGTATCAGTATAATTCTATGGGAGGAAATTTACTCCGTAAAATCTAGTATGTAAACGGTGGTTGATTTGGCATTGACATACTGAATGTAGAATGCACCAATGTGAATTTAGAGAGGAAATTTACTCTTTAGATTTTTGCTATTTTCAATTTGTAATTGTTTGTAGTGAATACTGTATCAGTGATAATTTTCGGGAGGAAATTTACTTCGTAAAATCTTTTTATATCATGGACAGTCGCTTTTGAATTGACTACTGTATGTTTTACTGTATAGTGTCATTTTTGAGAGGAAATTTACTCTGTAGATTTTTGCCTTTTTCAAATGTGGTAGTGAAAACTGTTT
Organism: Saccostrea cuccullata; assembly: GCF_032062105.1. Lineage (NCBI taxonomy): Eukaryota > Metazoa > Mollusca > Bivalvia > Ostreida > Ostreidae > Saccostrea > Saccostrea cuccullata. Next base: position 48,544 of record NW_026934920.1, read on the forward strand.
CAGTGATAGGTTTTGGGAGGAAATTTACTCCGTAAAAACTAGCTATGTAAACGATGGTTTGTGTTCTTTAAACTTTTAATATTCGCACCAATAAATATCTTGTTAACTGTGTTATTTGTTGAGTTTTGTCAATACCTAAGGGCAATATGCTTAAAACAGAAAAAAAGATTTTCTGTTTTGATTTTGGAATGCGTTAAATATAGACAGCATTCTGATGGGGAACATCTATAGTTACACACTCTTACTGGTCTTTTCCAATTGAAATGCGTCTCCTTAAGCTTCATAGAATACGTCAGTGGAGAATTCAAGAAAAAAGAACAGTTTAGCGCGAATGGTCCCTCAAACCTGATTTAATTTTGCTACTTTTGAAATACTTTGCCTAATTTTTCCCTCAGACAAATTTTCTATTCTACTTAAAATTATTAACAGATAGATTGTTGCAAGATTTCTGGTATTCCGGCGACAAACAAATAAAAACAGGTTGATCAACTTCGGGTTTCCGTATCTTAATTTATGACCTTTTTGAAAGAAAGTTCGGTTCTGAAACAAAAGATGTATCTTAATAAAAACATTGTATAAATTATTTAAGTACGCGTAACCCAATTCCTGGTAATTTTGACAAATAACATCAAAAAGGAGATCAAAAAGGAGACTCTTCACAATTAATTTGTACAAATTTAATGCAAATGGTGGTGGCTTAATCTGTTTTTATGTGTAGACAAAATAACTAAATTATACAATTAATTCGAACCCATATTTATTACATTATATAATCAATTAATCCTATAAATGGCTTGTAATATTGAAAAAAAAAATGAAAATTTTTACTTTTGATTTGCAGCGAGGAAACAAATCCTTTTCCCTCTTCTGCAAAAATATTTAAGCTGTATCTTGAATCTCTAACGTCATTAGAAAGCACTGTGAACGACTCCGTGACTCTGACGTCATCCTTAAACCACGTCAAAGTATAACCAGTGACAACGTCCATAAGAGTCATGTTTGCAATAAGGCATTTGATGACAACTGTGTCACCAAAGGTTAAAAGACTTGCGTTGGTTACAACAATGAATTCTGGAAACTTGGATGGAGATAGTGTCATACATGACATTAAGCAGATGACGATTGTTTCTGAAATTAAGAAAAAAAACATTTTATGGAAATTTTACACACGGATGAGTAAAAATTCAATCGTATGTTGGAAATATTCAAAGATTCGGGATTTGGTTAAAAATTGAACAAAGTGGTGTTAACTTCTATATTACCCAAAAAATCCTCGAGACACTGCCAAAATTCCTACTTAGTAGCTTTTCAAATAAATTTGTCAATGTTTGACGCAAATCAATGTAAAAAATAGCTGTCATTTTAAGGTTCAAGGAATATCTAAATTACAATGTAAGTTGAAGGATATACATCGTTTATGATGCATGGAACAAAGGAAGAAACATTAATATTTGGAGTCTATTTCGAGTCATTATTCAGGATTTTATTTGTAATAGATCTTGTGTCTGCTTTATTTGTTTTTTATCCTGATTTGATTCCATTCCAACTTCCTGGTGAATGAAATCACCCCTAAGTTCAAAAACTTAAAGAAAACTTTAAAACAAATTTCGATTTGTAATATCTTTTTCAAGGAAAACAAGTTTTGAATTTTGCCCGCGAATAAACAAAACACACATGTAAAAAACATATACTGACACACAAAAGAAACGCAACACCCTATTTTAGGGGGAAATAATTATGTAAAGTTAAGAAGTTTGTATCTTAAAATTGTGAATATCTTCAATTTGGTGAACATCAGTAAATTAACGGTTGAACGATTTCCATACCATAACCGGCAGTCAAGTTTTAGTCTGCTTAACAGAAATCAAAAATTGCATGTTTAACAAAACATTTGGCAATATTATGGAGTTTTAAGGGTTTTTACTGTTCATCATAAGTAATGCAGCAATATTTCAAAAAATAAACTCTAGTTTCTTTTCCCGAAACAATGCTAAGACTACTTGAAAATGGCTTATGTGCGCATTTCCATTACTCTAGCTGGCAAATTTCAATGTAAAGGTGATGGACAGTTGCTGATGCGAAATTTCACTACATTTCGATTCAACAGGGTCTTACGTATCATATGCATTAAGGACAGTCCTTGTACTGGAAGTCCAAGGGTGGCTATACTGCTATAAGTTAGAGAAAATTCGACCTAATTAACGGGAAAACGGGCATTTAAAAATGTCAAATAATAATTCCTTCGCTGAGATCTCGATATTAATGAACCTTTTTTATCATAGAAATTAAGTTGCAATTGTTGTTTAGGGCAGTCTTGCACTTTTTAATTGAATGGCTGGAAGGGGAGGGGGTGTTTTAACAGTCATATTTTACTTAGTAAAGTAAACAGATCAACATTTATCATTTTTATCATATCTCTGATGTTTTGAAAAGTGCCTTACTTTATTCGCTTTTGAAAATCATAAGATAAAAATTCAAACATTTGTAAATTACTGCTTGTGGCGTTTTTTTGCGGATCAGTATACATTCATTTTTTTTTTAAATAGTAAGACTGATTTGGGGTAAACGTTCAAATAACACTTCTGGGAACGAACTTTGATAATTTTAAGAAATTTTGACTTATTCAATGTAAGAAATGAATTTATCATATGTCTTTTTCAATGGGCTAGAAAAAACTCTGATTTAATATAATGAACCTCTTATGGGATCCATTAAAGTTGCTTGTTAATAGACTATTCACCTACATTTAATGATTAATGCATCGAGAAATACTTTTCTTTTCATCGGATGTTTTGCAAGATGCATAGCTTTAATCATCAAAATGTTAGTATTTATATGAATATTCAATGGCACCGCAATAACCTCAGAATCAGAAATACTTTTACGTTTCCTGTACTTCGTCAGTGGCGACGTCGAGGAAGTTTTCTATGTTGCAAGATTGACGGGGCATAAAATGGTTACAAGAAGCACTTAAAAATGAAACGATTCAAATTAATCAGTTTTCCGAATTTATTACAAACGTTCTGTCAAAATGGCATGGTAAGACCCATCCAAAATACGGCTTGTTGACAGATTATATGTTAAGTGATACTATTATTATTCAAAGTTATACCGCAATCTGACTGCTTAAGAGTATGTCACTTGAGATGTGACAATTCGTGATGTTTCCCTGAAGCCCAGGGTGACAACTGTTGAACATCCTTCAGATTGCAATGAAATCTAGCTTAAGCGAGCATGCACAGTAACAATTGTGCTGTCGCCCTTTGAATAAAATAACATTGTTTTTAGCGAGATAACTGTCATTTGTAATTATAAATGTACAATTGATAAATATGCTGGATCGGTAAACAATAGATTAATTCTAATGATGATGTCAAAGTTGTCTGTAAAATTGACATATTTTGAAAGTTTGGAATCAGAGCAGAGTAGGAGAACATAAGATAACTATTTTCTACGCTATTTAATTAATAATTTAGATTCTTCAGGATATCAAAACAACTATAGACTTTTTAGAAAGGAAACATCACCAATTTTCAGATATGAATAGGGTTGTCACCCTCGGAAGCAAGCGCCCTAGGGCGACAACCCTACTTAGACCTGATAATTGATTATGTCTTCCTTCTAAAGAGTCCATAATTGAATGTTGTTATTATTGCAACCATAAGATTTTGGGACTGCTGACTTAAGGAAGATATGAATCTCTTGAATTATAAACTTATGCTATTATATACGACACGTTTCTAAGCTTAAAATTTGATCGCACTCATTGCATACTCTTGAGTAGAAAATAATTTTTGGAACAAAAACACCATATGCTGGTGACAGCTGAATTTAAGTACCACTCCAGATAAAAATCAAACAAATATTGTATGAAAGTGATACATCAGAGCTCTCAGAATTTGATGATTTTCCACTCACATATTTTTTTTTTGAAGTATGGACAGTGTATGTAAAATGAAAAATGTTTTGAATAATGGTTACCTTGGAAACCCGGCAAAAGAAATTTCCTTAGCAACCGGCAGATTTTTCACTGTTGATGGACCAAAAATTACCTATCTTTAAGGCTAAAAATAACATGTTAATACAATAAGAATTATTCTTACTTATTGGTGTAATAAAGATACACATTTAAAGTGTTCTAACAATGTAATAAAAAAAATTTAGGTCTTAAGTCAGTTCTGCGCTAGACATTGGAATATACGCATGTTTTACAATTTTAGCTGATTCAGCATTTTTCGTGATTTTGGCAATATTCAAGGCCAAATTTTAAAAATGGGCAGATTAGTACAGTTGTTGAGTGTATTTCACATCAAAGCAGAGTATTTTCTCTTTTAGATTTTGAAGTCAAATTCATTGGCTCTTTTGAAAATCAAATCTGTTGCCTAGCAACAAATATGGTTATTTTGATGCATAAAATGAGAAATAATGTAAAAGTTTACGGAAAAATCAAATGAACTGTTATCTATGATAATCGAGATACAAATTTTTAAAAAAAGTATAATTAAATTTAGACACCCTGGCAAATTATTGAATACTGCATTATTCTTTATCTCCATAGCAATAACATTTTTTCTCCATAGCAAGGAGGCAAGGAAAGGTAATTTTGGCGTGTATATTTGTAATTTAATAAGATTTATTCAATTTAAGTCAGAAAAATGTAATTGAGTAAAACTGAGAGTGAACTGTTGGTCAAGTATTATTTTTTGGGGGTTCTTTATCTACCGATGGCAAAGATTCCCTGTACATGGCAACCAATGTACCCTATTCCTCCTGTAAAAGTTAGGACTTTGGGATCAAAGTGTTTGTCACTTCAATATTAATATTATATTATTATATTAATATTCAATTAACGAGTTGATGATTGTATATGTTGAGAGTGCTGAATAAATATAAAATGTTCTATCAATTGTTGTCATGGCAACAATTATAGGTGAGCGGGCGAGTTCAAAAAACACTATATAATTGCTTAAGCAGAACTTTGATTGGGCGAATTTAAACGGGACAAAATTGCTTACAAGTGTGAATTGGCGAAAATCACTCGTGGCGACCATAACTGTATACAGCATATGTACACTGTATCTCTGATACGATACCAAAATAATGATGGTTTCCATAAATAATATTTTTATGTAACTTGTATACACACATTAGTGTGTATTGTAGATTAAATTCAAGACAATGTGCAAGGTATCATAGGCATGGTTTCAATGGCTGCATTTTGTTACCGGACTTGTTTTTACTTCCAATGTTTTAAAGTTTTCGTGTCTGAAATTTTTCGAGCAGAACTTTTCTGCAATGAAAGTAGGATTAATGACATAACTTATGAAGCATATTAAAGAATAAATCATGAATAAATCATTGAAATCCAAAATAATGTTGGTTCATGTTTTGAACTAAAGGCCATGACATTCAAAATTTTTAAAGAGGCACCATTGCTCATCATAACTACACTTGATAGCATGTTTAGTTTGGTAACTTAATACCCATAGTCAGAGTAATTAAATAATATTAAATAAAAAATGCATTTCAACCAATCTAAGTAATATTCAGCATTAATCAGTAGTGCCCCCACCCCACAAGAACCCCAGACCCTAGGCCTACACATTTCACGATTTTGGAAAAAGTACCCTTGTTAATCATAAATGTTTGTTTTATATAATGAATCGGATTTCAATGAAATAAATCATTGTATTTTCAAGAAATTTTCGGTATATAGTTAGAGCCCCACAATCCAAGCCATCTATCATACCCCTGTTGCAGGGGTCTAAAATTTCACAATTTTGGAAGAATGATCCTAGCTCATCATAACTATGTCTATAGTTAGTTTGTTTAATACCCGGAAATAGATTTTCAAAGAATTTTTGCAATTTCACCATATAATGATTAGAGCGCCATCCTAAGTAACACCAGAAATCCTGATCCTTGAGCCTTGAAATTCACAACCTGATCCTTTGGCCATGAATTTCACAATTTTCAAAGAGGCACTCTTCCTCATCATATCTATGTACTATGTAGTTAGTTTGTTTAATACCCAGATACAGTGAGGAAGATTTTCAATATTAAATATGTATCTTCACTATATAATCAATAGAGCCCTGTCCCCTAAAACCAGAACTCCTCACCTTAGGCGCCATGACATTCACGATTATCAAATAGGCACCCTTCTTCATAATAACTATGTATATGGTTAGTTTGTTTAATACCCAATAGCAGTGGAGAAATTTTTCATAGAATTAATTAATGTTAACTACATAATCAATTAAGCTCCCTTACTAACTCCAGAACCACTGATGACCCAGAGGCCATGAAAATTTACAATTTTGGAAGAGGCACTTTTCCTCATCATCACTATGTACGTAATACATTAGCTTTATACCCAGGTGCAGAGGAGAACATTTTCAAAGAACTAATGCATTTTCAATATATATCAATCTAGCCCTGCTCCAACACCAGAACACCAGGAAGAGGACGTTCTAATTATTAAGTACTTGTGTCCAATCCTTTTGTTGTAACAACTTAACAATAAAATATTTTCAAACCAACACCAGAACCCCAACCCTAGAGCCATGATATTCACAATTTTGGACACTCTTGCTCACCATTACTACACATAAAGTTTCTTTGTTTAATACCTAGGAACAGAGAAGATGATTTTCAAAGAAATGTTCATTTTTTTCTTTGTAATCTTAATAGCCAAGTCCTAGCATTAGAACCCCTGCATGCATGACCCTGGAGCCATGAATTTAACAATTTTGGATGAGAACTCAATGCTTATTACAATCATGCCAGCAGTTTGACTTCTTGAACTCCAGGAGTAAAAGATTATTAAAGATGCGTTTTAGTGGTGTGCGTAAACTTTTTAAAATATGGGCTCAAAAACCCTCGGCCAATCATTGTCAAATTTGTCACAGTACATCCTTGGACTAAAAGCTACCAAGGTTTGCAGCCTTAAAAAAGAGGAGATAATCAGGAAAATAAAACAAAAAATACTGGTTGCTGAAAAATCTTCTCCAGAACAACCAAGCAGATTTTCACCAAACCTTGTTATAAGAATCAAGATATGTTGAAGATTTAAAATTGTTTAAGACATCACCCTGGGGCAAAGAACGTGGTCTCAAGATCACTTCAAATTGACCAATATTTACACTTTATAAAAACGTTTATATTTTGTTTACTATAAAATCTAGGATCATCAAATCTTGTAAGATGATGCATCTGAAGACTTCACATCATGTTATTTCAAAAGTAAGTCGCGGTAATTTTGTGGGCATTTGTTTTCAAATTGATATAGACGCATATTTTGGACACTTTAAGACCTGTGATCATCAAACTTTATCAGTTGTCAAATTAAAAGTAGGTCAATATGACCTACTTTTTGAATTTTATGGCCAAACCTTTCTAAATCATTAATCTCATTATTTCAGACACTGAGAGGTTTATAGTCATCAAAACTTGTAAGTTGAGGCATCTTGGGTCCCTAAAACATATTTATAAAAAAGTAGGTCACTACGACATACTTTTTAAATTTTGCAGGCAATTGTTTAAAAGGCATATTTTGAAAACTTTCAGACCTATGATCATCAAACTTTGTCAGTTGATACATCTTGGGTTTTCTATAAACATTGACCAAAAAGTAGGTCACGGTGAGCTACTTTAGACATTTTATAGCTATATTTACGTATCTTGGGTATTTATTGGGTTAGAAACATCAGACTTTGTCAGTTGATGCATCTTTAGTTTCGGAAAACATCGACTATAATGTATGTCACCGTGATCTACTGTTGACATTTTATGGCTTTTTAAAAGTATCTTAGTAAATTGACCTAGAATTGTTAATCTATGTCAGTTTAGGTATTTTGGGTTTTCGGAGAATGTCAATTGAAAAATAGGTCACGATTACCTACTTTTACATATCTCAGGTACTTATCATCAAATATATATTAGAATCAAATTTAAGTCAATGCATCTTGGGTTTACAGAAAACGTCGACTAAAAAGTAGGTCACCATGACCCACTTTTGACATTTTATGGCTATATTTAAGTATCTTAGATGCTTATTGGCTGAAGTCATCTCTTTTTTTTCAGACTTGTTACATGTATTTGGTCATAGACTAGTTAATAAAACATCCAAATTTGAAAAAAAAAAAAGGATTTAGCATACTCTCCTTATTTCTGTTATTTAAATAATTGTGATATTCTAGGTTTCTCTCCCCTTTTTACAAATACATACAAGTGAATTAATTTAATTTATCATTTGGAGTGTTGATATCAAAATATGAGATAAGAAAATCAGAATACGAGGGTCATTCAATAAGTAATGCAACACACAGTATATCATAATAAATGATGAGGCATTTAATTCTATTTTTTCACATTTGAAAAGTTCTACTAAAGAGGTCTTAAAGACCAAAAAACATGAATTTTTCTATTGTCTTTGCAAAGAAATTCACTTTTGAAATAAGCAGGGTCACTACACTGAGCTGAAAACTGTTTATAAGTTATCTCTGCAAAGTAAATAAAAAAAGAAGTGTATGTGAAAACTGTTCTTTTTACATTAATCGCCGAAGAACTGATGTTTATTATGTGATTTTGTTTGTAAAAAAAAATATCTTTCATGCTGTTTACTTTTTAGATGGATACTATAACTCAAAATGATAAAAAGAGTCTAAATATTAAAATAAATCTGTCCGATTGAAATTTGGGGAGACACTAAGAAATATCAAAGTTATGATATCTGAAAATGTTAAATTTGCGTGGAAAGACATCGTTAAGATACTAAACGTTAAATTGTCACAGCATTTTGTTGAATTTTGACAAAGAAAAAAAAATTAGTAAATTTCTATCAGATAGGTGCCCTACGTCTTTCAGATGCCTCAGTGAAAACCATGCGGCAAATGTGGCAACGGTTTATTTAAAAAAAAAGTTTTTTTGAAAAAATAAATATAAGATAAACTTGCTTGATAAATGAAAAAAAAAACATAAGTACGTTTTTTTATGCCCGAAAATAAGATGACTAATAAAAACATGTGGATTCAAAGGAAAGGTGTTCTTTTATTTTGTGAAAGAAAAGCAAGTGTTCCAAACATGTTTTATTAGTTTTGCGTTTTTAGAGAGATCCATTAGAACATGCACATTTCTCCAAATTAAGGCCAAACAATGGTAACTTTCATGTTCAAATTGCCCCAAGTAAAGCTAAGCTGATTTCTTGGTAGGGCAGTCCAAATTTCGGTGACCATGGTATTTTCCTGTGCCTGACAACACAGTTGTACATAAGCTTATGGAAATAAATTAGATTTTGAAGAAAATGAAGTGAATAGAACTTTTCCATTAGTCATATCAGATAGATCTAAGACATTTTGAGATCTTTTTGTTCCCAAAACACATAAAACAATGGAAGGAAAATTGAACAATGTCATACATTTCATGGCAAATGATATTCGTCAGTGACTTTGGTGCATCTCTAAAGCTGAGTATGCTGAGGTTTTCTGTGCATGGATATAAAGACAAAATACATGTGTAAAGGGTAAAAGGGAATGCCTTGAAGGATTGAAACTATTAAGAATATTATTATGTACTTTTTCATATTTTAGGCATGTTGCATTACTTATTGAACGACTCTCGTATTTTTTTTTAAATAACAAAATGTCAAGTCATCGAACGCAAGAAATAATTTATAAAGAAATGTTTGCCATACATTACTTTCATGCTTTGTGATTGCATTCATAAAATAAAAAAAAACATATTGTATACTTTTGGACATTCATGAGTGTGTATTTAAGCAATTTATGTGTCAAAATATTTTTCAACTTACCTATAACCAAGACAAATCCTTTCCGTGGCATTTTTCACGTTTTTAATATATTCGATTCCTGTATTTTTCAATGTTGTATTATCCGAAAATAACACATTTTATGAACTTTTATTTCATCGCTGAGGATGATCAATCAAAACATTAAGTTATTGACCTACTTAAAAGATATTTCATGTATACAAATGACATGAGGACGAGTTTCCGGGAAATTTTCCTATATCAGTTCTAAAAAAAAAGTTTTAAGATAACTTCATGTATTATTGAATTAAAAGTAAACAACCTTAAACTTTGAATTTGTACTTTGTTTGAATAATATGATTAGTGGGGATATTTTTAGCAAGATACATTGTAATTCCAATTAAAAAATGAAACTGCTAAAATTCTGTGAAAAAAATGAATAAAATTGAAACAAATGCACACTTTACATGCACAAAACCAAGATACATTAATTTTACACACAAGAAATCGGTGAAAAACGAACAAAAAACATGATTTGGGACATTTTTGTTCAACGATTTGCTTGGCAATTGGTGCTATAGTTTTCCTATTTCATAAGTGTTTTTATTTTTCTTTTACAAGTCTAGACCTTCAGTATGAAGTATTACTGTTTAATCTTTTGATTTCAAGGCTTGATTTGCATCCAAAAATTCAATTTCATCCATAAAATGAATAACGAGGAACACCAGTATGTCATAATCTAACTCTTTTTTGGGCGCATTTAAAACTGCTCACTTTGCATGAGGTATTTTATATAAAAGAGTCTGTATGCTTTCCGGAATTCCGGAGTTGGACGAACGCGCAGTACAGTTAAGGTGCGCAATGGAAATATCGGCTAAATTTTGTATTTAAAAATGTATTCGTAATCGAGATGGCGATTATTTTAAGTACATTATTTATATCGGATAATTGTAATTATGATTAATAACTACATATCGAGGACGATTATATTTTATATTTAGACTAGTCACGTGATGCGGCAGTTACGCGATTTTCGCACATTGAATTGAAGTATTGATGTTACATATAAATATCATTAGTGCAAGGGCATAACCAAGTTAAATTTCCAAGTTTAGTATATAAATATTTTCAAAAAGCATTGTAGTTTCTAAAAAGTGCTGCGATCCTGTTTAAATTCTGCAATTTCATTGTTAAAATTATACTTGTATGACCGAATGCTATATTTTTTGCTGGTCAGCGGCATAAAATATTGATATAATTAAATTGTTTTTAAGATTTCATCAGGATCGCAGCACTTTTCAGATACCTTATTAGTTCTATCGTTGAAATGTAAAAGCTTACTTTGATCCATAGAGTGTATGCCCTTGCACTAGATCGATTTATTAAAAACCCCCCACATTACCCTCCGATGTACTTGCATACAAATATACGGCAATGTCAATTAAATACGTAATGTACAGAAAATATATTAATAAAATAGCGAAGAAGACATTAATATCAAGTTATTGCCCCATAGAATATCTGTAAATAATATTTTATTTAATTAGAGAATACATATTTTGTTAAGAAAATATTATTTGATCTGTCTCTCACTGCATACAAATACGTCACGTTGTAAGAAATGACGTCATATTGACAAGTGTATTGCGATCAGTGACTTGTTTACAACTTGTTATGTGGGATTTAACTAACGACAAAACAACACGCTGTAGTAAGTTTTTATGTACTTTGATGATTTCTTACTGGTTAAATTAGCAGATAAACTCATTTTGTGGTATTTTTAAAAAAATGTTGTATGACGTATATTGTGTATGATGTCATAGTCAAGTTTTCCCGTACAAATTAGGCCCCGCCTCCTTTTTGTAACCTTAACTGTGCTGCGCGTTTCTTCTCAAAAGGAGACAACATATGAATATACTTAATGACGGGTTTAATTTAGTGAATTAATTGTTATTAAAACTGTTATACTGTTAGTAAATAAAAACACAATGTTAATTCTAAAGCATATTGATTAATTTGAGATTTTTCAGTAGTGTATTTACTAACAAACAAAACAATGTTGGGAACCTATATTTCTTAAGTTTCAATACTTAAGTTTTAGTTATTAAGTCTTTTCCTTTAAACTATTTTGTAAATAAATGCAAAACTACAGCACAATATTAATTAAAGACACAGACAATAATATGCATCTCTAACATGTCATACATGTATGTTTCAACTTTCCTAATGACAAGGGAGAAAACGTCTGTGCCATTTTAGCATTATTCCACTTTTTTTCTTTTTAAATCGATTTGTGTATATTACATGTAATTTTGATACGTACAATTAGGAAAGAATATAAAATGTCAACTTTTTGTCGATGTGGAAATCATATATGTAATACATATATAAACATCTAATCCAAGGGATTTCCATTCGTTTAAAATAACTATAACAGATGAGCTTCCGAGATAAAATTATGATGTTTACTCATACATATTAAAGCCCCGTGGGGATCCAGGTTAGAATAGGTCCTCAGTACCCCTTGCTTGTCGTAAAAGGCGACTAAATGGGGCGGTTCTTCGGATGAGACCGTATAAACCGAGGCCCCGTGTCACAGCAGGTGTGGCACGATAAAGATCCCTCCCTGCTCAAAGGCCCTGAGTGCCGAGCATAGGCCTAAATTTGCAGCCCTTCACCGGCAATGGTGACGTCCCCATATCAGTGAAATATTCTGGAGAGGGACGTTAAACAGTATACAATCAATCAATCATACATATTAAATGATTTATATCAGAAAATATAAACATAAGCAACATATCATTTGATTTTCGAGTTACTGATTAATGAGTTTAATCAGTCACTTTTCTTTTAAATTCCTGTTGTCGTATTAGATTACCGGATGCTGAAGTTTCATTATGTGATTTGTTCACATTGAAATTCGTGTCGTTATCTTTGATATGGGTCGCGGTGTCTATCTCATTTAAGTTAAAAGACAATCTCATGATAAAAAATGAAAAAAAATAATCTAAAGTAGGATTCTTCTCTGGTTTCTGACTAGATGAATAGTTCAACGCACATTTGCTTATATGTCTTATATATTTAGGTGTAAAAGATTTAAAAGATTATATATATTTTTTTTCTTCTCATTGCAATTGTACAGCTCTAAATAGAAATGGTAAATCGTGTTTGAAAACTTACAGGGACTTTATTTTTGGCAGAATGGTGGAGTATGAAAAGATCTTTTCTGCCTCTCAAAATTATTATAGAACAATGATTTTAGTTATAACTTTTACACAATCAAAGACTTGAAGACATTTTCAGATGTAAGTTTAAATAATAATAAGGGACTTCAGTCCCTGAATACTAGTATATCAAATAAATATGATTTAAAAAAAAACAAACTAGAACTATGTATGCTATTATAAGATTCCAATCTGAGTAGAGATTTGAGCCAAAAATCCGTAAAAAGTTTTTTTTTCTCTCTTAGTAAACGATCAAAGGTTTTTGTTTTTGATTCATTTTTATCCTCATCTTACAACTTTACCATAAATTATGATTAAATGAGAAAAAACTAAATAAAGGAAGCATATGAATATAACTTATACATCCTAAAGATTTAGAAAAGTAGAGAAAATTTGCATTAACCAATAACTATTTCAGTTAAATAATTTCATGTCAGTTTAGTAATATTATGTTATAGGCCTTGTATGGTATGGTGTCCAAGTACCTTTAAGATTGTTTTCGTTGTATACATCTACGCATATTTCAGAAAACAATATACATTGCCGTTTTGCTGTATAACTTTTTTAACGGATTGTGATATTTTATCATATTATCGATTAGTCAAACGTGGGGATGCTCGTTCCTCCATGGCACCTGAACGTTTCGGGGGGTCCGGGCTTGTTCTCTCTCTCTCTCTCTCTCTCTCTCTCTCTCTCTCTCTCTGACATAAATTTTGTTGTTTAGTCTTCGAGCTTCAATACTCTCTGTTTTTTTTCTATATTTTAATGCTTCACAACATATTTTATT
>NW_026934921.1:0-61793 GCF_032062105.1 Saccostrea cuccullata
GCATGTGGTTTTTCAAAATCGAAAAACATCCGAAAAGTCATGTACGAAATATGCAAATACACACGAAAATAAAGATTGCTAGAAACATTCTCCTTAAATTTCATGCATAACATGAATTTTTTAACACATTAAAAAATAAATAAACAAATTTTTATCTTGAGATGCAGGATATGTCTGCTCCCCTTCATTCTCTAACGGAAAAGGAAGTCCCAAGGATTCGACTAAAATACCAAAAGTTGAAAGAACGGGGAAACACTAATGACCCGATAACCCCGAATATGGGCCTCTAATAACGCGATTTAATTTTTAGCAATTAAATCGAATTATTTTACATTTTCAAGTCTTTACTGGGTTACTTGTTAAAATAACTTTTGTCATTTTATAAGCACATGAAAAAACAGCAAAGATGGACAAGCACAGAACTTCAGATACAATCTTTCACTCACCCAGTTTATACAATGACTGAATTTCAGTATCCAAGGATTTCTTTAGTATTTGCTACTCTTCTCACAAGCCCTTGTCTTATGCTGTCAAAAGTCAGAATTCCTTATTTCACATGACATGATCTTGAATAACCACTTGCATCATTGATAGAAATAAAGATTATTCCTAAAAGTGAAGTGTCCGGCAAAGAATAATTAACAAGCAGATAGGCTTATTTGCTAGTGTTTGCAGGTTTTTACTCTTAACTTTAGATTCCAGATTACATTATGTGCACATCATCTTCATGTTGAATGAACTCTCTGCCATCTCTCTGAAAGACTGAGGGAACTCCTTTGATTTGACCAAGGCATGATCAGTTTCTAAATGTATTCTGTCCCGACTTCTGTAACAAATTTTTAAAAAAGTTTTGAAAAACCTTTTCTAATCGAATATGTACTTTTAATCAGATAATTCAGTTTATACAGAAATCTACAATTGGCAAATTGATATAACATTGTTAAAAAGTCTTTATAAAGCATATCATATATATTATATTATGTATGTCATATTTTGTCATACTTGTAGTTAAATGGTTTGGGGAAGTAAAATGTATTATGACTGAAACATTGCAAGCTTTACACTAAACAATCAAGGTTAATCAATTATAAATTTTAAAAAATAGCATAATTAACCATTATTTTATCAAATTCATGAAGTATCCTTTTTTAGCTTCTGTTGTCAGGGTTGTTAAGAGAAAGGGCATGTTGGACTGAAAATTTACAGAAAACTGTTACTTCAGAGAAAAATCCCTGGGACAAGGTGTTTATATACATGTATATATGGGCTTGTTTGTATGTTATTTAATGTCTCCCCAAGAATTTCTCTCAGATGGAGACGCCACCACTTGTCGGTGGACAGATGCAAATTTTGTTCTATACTCGGCACTTACAGCTATTGAGCTGTGAGGGATTTTTTTCATGCCAGCACCTACTGCGACAAGGGACCTTAATTGGGTTATATAAGTATAATATAAGATAAGATATTTTTATAGTGTCTCATCAGAAGAACAGGTCTCCATGTCTCATAGTAAGATTGAACATGCGATTTAAGGATCAACTCCTTACTTCGCGACTTTAGGGCAGAGGCTCTAACCACTGCGCCAGTCCGGCTACTCATGTACCTGGGAGTGTTGACTTATAGCCGTCCAGTGGCAATGAGGAATTTTGATTGCAATTAAATTGACTTACTAATAACTAAGCACATATGTCCTCCACATCATGGTCTTTTCTGTGCATGGTGGCCATTAGCAAGTGGGTCTTCATAGATGAAAGTTCTGAAGCCTAAATGGTACCATCGCACTACACGTGCTAAAAAAAATTATGTGTTTGTGTTATGTCATGTTTCATTTTTCTTTGAATGTTCTTAGAGGTGGTCAAGAAAACTTACCATGCCACTTCAAAAACAACACAAAAATAAGTCAAACTTATTCGAATCCATCATCTCAACACGGTTTTGATGTTCAGGCCCACAATACAAAAATTGATTTTTTTGATGTACTCTGACAGATCCGGCACAAAGTCTTGATTAAGCTTTATAGCTTGATTTAGCTATATAGCTTTATTAAGCTATTCGGAATAGCTTAATTAAGCTATTTTATCACAATTTTTTCTCAAATGTTTTATTTTTTCAGCATGTGCAAAAAGTCGCACCTTGTTGCAGTGGAAATATTACACTTTGAACTCTTCTGAATACAATGCATGTAAAAATCACTCACCAAATTGCCTCTCCTTGAGAGACTTTGTACTCAATTTTTTTAAAGTTTGGGGGCTATTAATGAGTGACCACACAATTATTTCTTGAATGAAATTATAAAGGAGGTCAGTTATGGCCAACAGGATAACCGATTGGTAACTGTTTCACACAATCAGAAGCAATCATACTTATCCACGCCAATATTTTTTTTCAGCACTGTAAACTTTTATTTTTCTTTTTAAATTTACTAAAATTGTTTCATTTTAAAGTAAAGATGTATAATTTCTATAGGATGCTTTTTGACTGAAAGTTTTTATAACAATAAACTTGTGTAGCTAACAAACATGTCAAATGTGTACTGCTAAGAAATCTGTGATTTTTTCAGCAGTGTAAACCACACGAAAATTAACCACCTACCTCCCATCTTAAATATGTGGATCGGAGGGGACGGAGTACATCGAACAAAAATATTTTATTGATCAGTCAACACAGTATTCAGATTCCATATTGAGAAAACAGTGACATTGTTTTGTAAACAATTTTGTCATCGGAAAAAAGAGTTTTTGTGAGAGTTTTTTGAAAGAACCGAAAAGTATCATTTTTGGGTTACCGACGATGTCAAACCAGCGAACGGCTTCATATCACATGTACATGTGTAGCCAGGGTCCAGTCTACTATATAGTATATATAGGTCCTTGGTAGTCTATAATGTCTTTTCATTTCAGTCAATGTACTCTACAATACTTTTAAACTTTTCAATCAATACTTACTCACATCTAATGCCAAAGAAAAGACCCGTCATATCTGATGAATTGACGTGTTCTCCATCGTAAAATTATCATGAAAATCCATGCTGTTCAATAGACTGGCCTGCCTGTCTGATATCCGATATACAGACAGGTGATCAGTAATGTAAAGAACCTCTACCGGCCGCGCTTATTGGCTGATAAAAACTCTCGCTGACGTAGAATTTAAATACCTCGGGGAAACCAAAACAGATCATAGAGTGCTATATTATGGATGATTATCGTTACCTCGAGTTTTCTTTGCGTACGAAAATTGCATTGGCAGAAATAAATTGTGAAAGATATTCAACATTAAATTTTCTAAAGCTTTTGCAAGGAAGAAGTATTAAAAGTGCTTTGAATAACGATACCGGCCGTGGTTGTTTCACCGACGGACTACCATGGCCACGGAAAAAGTTTGATTTACGAGGTGCTGCCCAAAATATTTGAAACAAAGATTTTAATTGTTTCACCATTGAATTCCACCATAGAGGAACAATCCGCAAAATAAGGAGACAGGTTCCTGCGTACGGTAAAGACAGGCAATGCCAGTCTATGCTGTTCAACAGCCTGTTGTTGTTTACTGCTACAGTAGACTGGCATTGCCTGTCTTTACCGTACGCAGGAAAAGACAGGTGATCACCGCCATTAAAGCCAGGGATTCCTGGCTTGAGTGACGCGCCATCTATCGGCGCTGCTCTACGATACAGCATGGGAAATAATCACACAATAAAGCAATCTGCTGACTAAGTGGGTGAGCTTTAAACCGATTTATGTTTCCTGCGGTAATTAAATATGTCAATTCTAATAAACAAAACTAGTTTGCAGAGTTGTATCCAATTAATGTATGCCATGTATACATGTAATGTGAGATAGGGGCTTGCTGATCTGTTATATATCACGCCTGAGAAGAAATGTCTTGTACATAGGCCTAGTATGAAATGTTTAACACTCCTGTGAAACAAAAATTTGAAAAAAGGAATAATTGTATTGTATGTGGAAATATTAGCGACCGTGTTCTACTAAGTTTAAGACATGACTGCATGGCTGTTAGGATGCCGTCTTTTTTTTTGCACTATTAATTTTCCATGTACATGTATTGTTACAGCCCTGTCTCCTTATTTTGCGGATTGTTCCTCTATGGTGGAATTCAATGGTGAAACAATTAAAATCTTTGTTTCAAATATTTTGGGCAGCACCTCGTAAATCAAACTTTTTCCGTGGCCATGGCAGTCCGTCGGTGAAACAACCACGGCCGGTATCGTTATTCAAAGCACTTTTAATACTTCTTCCTTGCAAAAGCTTTAGAAAATTTAATGTTGAATATCTTTCACAATTTATTTCTGCCAATGCAATTTTCGTACGCAAGAAAACTCGAGGTAACGATAATCATCCATAATATAGCACTCTATGATCTGTTTTGGTTTCCCCGAGGTATTTAAATTCTACGTCAGCGAGAGTTTTTATCAGCCAATAAGCGCGGCCGGTAGAGGTCTCTTTACATTACTGATCACCTGTCTGTATATCGGATATCAGACAGGCAGGCCAGTCTACTGCTACAGCGGAAACACGTGTTAATTCTCAAAAACCAACTCAAACCGTAATAGTTGTGTAAATGGGAGATTTTGTATTAATTAAATCATTGTGTTTCAAAGTTTTTTTTAAATTTCATGTCAGTATATGTTTAATTGTATTTTATATTAAGAATATATTTTAATAAAGCAAACAGCAATAAATCTTCTTTTTTTTTTAAGTAGACCTTTAGGAATCGAACATTTTTTTTATCAACACTGAATAAACTTATTGCACATTGTATAAATAAACAAAAATACATATGTACTATATTTCTCTAAAGGTGTAAAGATAATTACTGTTATTTTAAACCATTTTTTTTAAAATAATGCATCTATTTAAATTTAATTAAATATAATAGCACATGTACTAAACATGTTGTTCCGAATGAGGCGCAACGAAAACGACCTTGACGTTAAATATTGACTACATTCAAATTTTCGACGAAAATTACGCGGAGGTTCAAAATTCAAACTATGGTAATTCAGAAAATACGAAAAAAAAGAGACCAGTGAAGGCTTGTTGAAATGGAAATTTTCTCTACTTTTACCAGCTGTATTTTGTTTTCCCTATTTCAACACAGAAATAAAGGTAAAACTGCGTTTAATTCAAATCTTACGAATAAAACCCAGAAAAATCACATGCGTGGAAGAAAATTCTTGTTTTAACAAAATATTTAAAAGTAAAAGCAATAATTTTTACATATTTTAAAAGCAGAGAAAATAACCTTTTTAAATATATTAATTTTATTTAAATGATTTAATCAAAAAAATATACCTATTGTCAGGATATTCGTCCTTGCTTTGGAAAATTGCGTCATTTTCAAAAAGTCATGAATGTCTTCAAAACGTAAAATCTATTCATTACCGATTAATAAGGCTCAAAATTTTTAAAGGGGCCCAAAGTAGAGATAATTTCCTAAAAGATGATATATAATTTATATACCTTAATGCTATTATTAAAAATATACAGAGGTCCTGTTATCGCGATGTCGTGTTTTAAGCACTATCGGTCATATTGACCGATGGGTAGAGAAGGGGTTAAACAAAAAGAAGTGGGACCAACGGCGTAAATATGAAAGATTGATATTACTTGTGAAACAGACTAGTTTCCATTTTTTTTCGTCATTTCGAAAAATATTTTCTTTCGTTAAACCTTTAAAAAATTACTTTATACAAATCTATACGAGAAGAAATCAAACATTTTAATTTTACCATGTGGCAAAAAAAAACAAATTATCGACGTTTAGCCGCTATATACCCGTTCGAGAAATGTTTGGTTTTTTTTTACCTTCCTTGGTTCAACCGACATGATGTTACATCACGTACGACAATAAAAGATAATGTATGTCCAAAAAAATTAAAATGAACGCTATAACAAAACATTTATTACGCGTTTCGTGCAAAATGCGTTTTGTCGACCCTGGAACCAAACGCCTTTTTTGGGCCCGAAGCAAACAACAGTTTGGTTCTTGGTTCTGACAAAATGCATGTTACCCATACACTCAGTTCATAAATATGTATTAATTCCCTGGTTTTTAAATACTTAGAATATTTTTAACAAACATTTAAAAGCAATCCAACATTATCTGATCATGATTATGGACATGCATTTTTTTGAGGGGGAGGTGGTGGTAGCTTCCATATATATTTTTTTAATCTTGTTACTGTTCTTCTTAATTTGATTAAAACTATATTTGAGGAGGAACAGGACCTTTAGCTGAAAAAATTCCTGTAAATGAATATTTTCCGTATTTTTTATATAACTAATTTAATAACAGAAAAATGTTTAGTGCGAACACGGATATAGCGAATTAACGGATATAGCGAATTTTTTCGGGGCCCCGGGCAAAATTCTTTACAAATCTTTGTAAAATTTTACAGCTATAACGAACTCGGATATAACGAATTTACGGATATATCAACTGATTTTGAGCCCAGCTGAGGTTAAATATTATAAATTTACATCATTTATATCGAACTTTAAAAGGTTATAACAAAAATGATAAATTGAACTTACTTTATTTCCTTTAAGCATTTGTATATAAAACTCAATTCATAAGAAAACCTTATGGGGGATATGTTTCGTTATATTTTCTACACTAACAAAGTTGGTAATATTACTTAAAAGAAACATGGATAGTGCAAATTCGCTATAATGGTTACACGAATTCGTTATACAGATATAGCGAATTACGGATATAGCGATTTAAATTCACAGGTCCCCAGGACTTGGCTATAACCGAGTTTTACTGTACTTAACATTTTAAAATGGTTCTGTATGAATTTTTACATTTAAAAGATATGCCCAACAAATACTGCCCTGTTTAGAGATTGTATGGCGTTTAATATTCATTTTTACGACCATAAGGGAGTCCATAATGCGAATTTTTACTCACAAAAAGATAAATTATGGATTACACTATATACTCAAATATTTATAATATTCATTGTGTTTAAATATCTGAAAAAAGTTGTTTTAATTTTAATAGTATTTGGGTGAGATAATTTTTGAATTTTTCAAGTCAGCTTCAACGAAAAAACCCATTTTGGAAAAAATTCTGTCAATAAAAATTTCTAAATTTACGATTGAAGTCAGTCCTTCATCGAATTCTTTACTGCATAAATATCACAGGGTGAAGCTTACCTCAATATCCACGGGGGAAACATTGAATTAGACGTAAGCATATAAAAACGCTTCACGTTTGTATTTTCCGAATGCGGGAAATCAATTGTGACGTCACACGAAAATACAAACATTCAAAATTATCTAAATGAGAGAATCTTTGCTATAAAAACAAAAAAATTAATTTTAAAAAATCTGCTTCAGAAATTTATCACGATACATTGATGTGACCTGTTTATTATGAAAAAAAAAAACTGATCATGGCTGGTGTGTGTATTTGATCTCGCTGCACTGAAATTCGAACACTACGTCTATGACGTCACTGACGTCAGACTGCAGGGGAACGAAAACAAATTCTGGATTGGGGAACTTCACAATATCTAAATGATGGCAAGATCTTTAAAAAAAATAATTATTCACAATATTTTATGAAATTTAATGTTTAAAAAACAATTTTAGAATTTAGAATAAAACTACACAAGAACTGTTGATTTTAACAACGTTTAACATGTATATCATCACCGATTATGACGTGAAATGTCGTTCAGTCATGTGACATGTACAAAGGTGCCCAAATATTGAGTAAGAAATACATGTGTAACTTTGTTCCCATAATAACAAGTAAGACCTACAACATACAGTATGACGTATATTCATACTTCTTTAAAGTAGGTCATCACACATTATGTAAAATAGAGAATGGCGTCAATTAATCTCTAAACAGTGAAAACTGTCTAATCCGACACCTGATCAATCCGTCACACTGTGAATTCCGACGATAGATTTCTTTCCAAAATTACAAATTTGCATGTAATTTTACACTGTGCAATTTGACACCCTCTCTACTCTGACAAAGAATTTGTATTCCAGAGCATGTCGGATTAGACAGGTTTTACTGGTGTTATTCCTTTTTTAGGTCACACAGCCTGTCCCCGCAACGGTGGTCGTGTCTCAGCCTCCTCAGAGGGACTGGATGGTTCCCGCTATACTCACCTATTTGTGTTGCTTCTGGCCGATCGGAATTGAAGTTATTTATTCTGTATACTGGGTTAGTGTACTTTGAAAGGTTGTCAAAACAATCTTCAAAGAGAATTATATGAGAAACTTGATCAACAAAGTTACAACTTACATCAAACAAACACGTTTCAAATAAAAGGGCAAAAATTTGATGTGTCATTGAAGGCATATTAACACGAGTAAGAAAGATGTTTGATTCTAAAAAAAATATTATTTATCATGACAATAACATTTCTTTATTTTTTTATCGAGCTTTCGTATTTAAAACAAATGTTGTAAAATACAAAATGATTTTTAAAAAATGTTAAAATTATAAATGTTTCAAAGATGCATAATTTTAATTCATAGGCATCTAGTTACGAGGTTAAAAAAAGCGGAAGTTCAGTATAAACAAGTGCGCCTATTTGTCATCATATCCATAGCAGTCGGGTGAAAGGAAAAAGAAACACAGGGTAAACTTTTCAGGTGAATTATTTTTTTTCTCAGTATTCCCATCTTGCTTTTAAAATCGTCTTAAAAAGATTAACAAAAATCCCTTTTGATTTTGTCTTTTTAAATTCATGAGGTATAGAAAGTCATACAATAATACCCCCCCAAACCCCCCCCCCCCCCAAAAAAAAAAAAGAGAAAGAAATAAAAAAATAAAAGAAAAGAAAAAAATTAAAAATTGGCTGAGTAATTTTAAATACTAATTTAAGTGCATAGTATCTAACATTACCATCTGACTGGTTTTCTTATTTTCGATCATGCGGTTCAAGAAACTGTAAAGATTATGCTACCTTACATTTTTCTCCTTTCAGTATGTATAATAACTTTTCTGGTGACAAATGTAATCTTTTTGCTCATAAGTCTACTTTTAATGAGAAAGATATGACTTTGAAAGGTTTTCAACTTGACCTGTGCACATAAAAAATCACACACTCCCTGACAGGAACAGTTACTTTTTTTTATCATACAATATACTACACTTCATAAACAAGAAAATCAAAATTGGTCGTGAGTTATGGTTCTTAACACCAATACTAATAAATTACTTTTGTCCCCTTACTTTTGATTTTAAGTATAAGAATTGTTAATGTCTGTATTCTTGCATTCGTAATTATTAGGGTGTTAGAGATCATGTCTCATTAAAATAGTGTGTGTGTTGTTGTTCTAATACAACGTAGAGTACATGTAACAGGCAAATTTGCCCGCTTATTATATTTAAAAATCATGTGGCTATTAAAATTATGATAGTTTGCAGTTCAGAACTTAAAAGGTGTTTTGCCTTAAAACCAGCACTAATTTGGATCCTAGGCTTCCATGAAAGCCACTAGAGGAGCATAATTAAAATATATTCATTAATGTCCTCATTTCCTGTATAATTTAATCATATATGAGATTATTTTCTCTTCGGACAACATGGAGCACAATTTTGTCTATCTCAGATTTTTACACATTAACGATATCTTACACCAGTTTATAAAAAGCCAAAAAGATGACACAATCAGCAGTCACGGTTTAGTTTACCATTCCTGATGTATACAGATCAGGGATGGAACGTCGAAAGATGTTTGTTTGGGGAATTCTCTTGTTTGCTGTTCATTGACAAAGCCAGTTTAAAGACAATAAATAGCCGTCGTCATATAATGTAGAGGGGGGTGATTTTTCGAAGGCAATTTAAAGATCTCACTTCCTGTCATTATTTTACTAAGAAATATACATGTTACACCCGGTATTTATTCGACGTCGAATAAGGACCATTTTGTCTGTACAAAAAGTGTCATCCCCCTAATAATTTGCATATCCAATGAGAGGATTAATGACCTTAGTAGAATAATGACCCCCTTGTGGATTAAAGTTAACATTTTTAAGGGACAAATATAATCAAAGTACTGAACGCACTCATGGGAGTTGAACATGGTGTATAACAAAATCTTTGATCGGGAGGTTAAGTGAGTAAACAATTTTATTATTTCCAATACAGACAACTGTTTCAAATTTTCTTGTGTTGCAACAATCTTGCGAAAGACATTCAGAGGCATGGAATAGCAAAAAAAAAAGGATGGGCCATAATGCAACATTAGTCCTTTTTTATACCCCCTGCTTGAAAAGCGGGAGGGTATTTATTAATCAGGAATTCCGTCCATCTGTTTGTTACGCTTTAGGTATACCAATCTCTTATCCGCAACTCCTCCTACACCACTGAACGAAATTTTCATAGAATCTTTATTACATTTGCCGTTGTGCACCTTCTATTACTTTTTCATCCTACACATTATTTCGGTTTCCCATTGCAAAACATACATATTCATATTACAGACGGTTGATCATTCATAGAATTCACTGCTCCCATGCAGTCTTCAAATTTGTAATATATTTTTCTTTGGCATCTTTACCCATGTGTTATGAAAATTTCAGTTTCGCAGGAACAATATCAATATTGATATAATGTGGATTTTAACACAGCATCCTTGTAAGAGCTAAAAGGTTTGTTATATGAAACTTCTCTGTGAATATAAATGTATTTCAGTTACACTAACATTATACATGGAGTACGTCAGAACCTAATCTTTTTTAATATTGTGAAGACAAAAAGCAATACCAAGTTAAAAACAAGTTTTAATGCATTAATGAATTAATTTAAACCAAGGAAAAGTTCATGAAAAGTTTGAATAAATTCTTTGCACCGGTAAAAAAGATATTGCTAAAAATCCGGGACGGCCGGGCGTCGAGAAGACTAGATTCACTGCCTACCGTCAGTATGTAGAGTTGTTGTTCCTATCTCTATTCAAGGTATCACACCGGTAATTGTTTTCACTATATAATTCTATATAGAATAAAAAATCGTTAAAAATCAGGTATTTGTTTACATGAAAAAATATTTAGCAGAAGGTGTTAAACATTACCTGTCACATTAGCTGACACCAAAAAACAGGGTACCCACACGGCATTTTCGGACTTTTTCCATCTGCAAACAGGGCTACCCTCAAATCCACGTGTTTTCACTGTGTTTATAAACACCTCGAGTGCACTACAGGAAGTAGCCTCCTATGCCATGAAAAAAATAGTTCCTGTCCAAAACCTTTATTTATTCACAAAGTACATAAAATTTACTAGGCACAGGTACCAAAGTTGTAAAAGTGGCATGGAAGAAAATAGAAAAACGCCTCAAAAGAAAAGAAAATTAATTCTATATATATGGACCTACATTTGACTAAGTTCTTTTTGATTGGTCAATTACCGGTGTGATACCTTGAAGGACCTTTGAAGGTGTTCGATTTTTTCCATTTTTGCACCTGAGATTCATGAAATAATTGTCCCCAACATCCCTAAGTCTGGTGATCTAAATCCCCTTATTTCTGAAGATATGAAGCATTTATCTCCCTTACTCCAGAGCAGTCAAGAATGACAGACAGAGCACTCTGGAAGCAGTTTTTTGTGCATCTTTTGAAGCAGAATTTCACCATTAAAAGAATAAGCTTGGCAACCAATTTTTTATCCGTGGAGAGTATATGCTTTGTTCTTCACCACAAACAGAAAAGAGTTTACAAGTCTAAGACCATTATGTAATTATTACATAACAAAGTTGCATTTTCCCCTTCAAAGAATGAACAAAAATACAGAAATTGTTAAATACTGGGTTGATAATGAACACTGTATCTGGTCAATTTATGTTCCAAATAAAGCCTAGGTATGTGTCTACAAGCTGCTGTGCAGAAGTTTATCTAAATGCTGTGTTGTACCTCAGGGCAGTCAAAATGATATCAGCATCTAGGGAGGTTCTTCACAGCTCCCACACTCCATTAAACTGGCTTTGATGGTAAGAACCTGGAGACAACAATTCAGATGTAATTTATTGTTGTGATTTATGCAACTGGCTTTCTCTTAAGACACAAATTAGCCATGAAATTTCAATTTAACATGCATAATTATTCTCTTTTCATGGATTTATTCAGGAATTCCAAAGGTATTTAATGAATTTCCATGATTTATGCAAGATTATATCTTTTTGTTTCAACAAATTTACATAAAAAAATGAACATTTAGATTTTAAAATATAAATATTAAACATTTTAATGAGTTTGAACACTTTTCTATGAGACAAAATGCATCACAGAGACCAGATTCAGGACATCCTCCATGATTCTTTGAGGTGTGTGGGTGTACCAAAACTGTTGATAAAATTTATAGGAAGTGATCTGAGAAGAAACACGGACCTTATTAGCTGAATTATAGTTATTCTGATATTTCAATTATGTAAATATGCCAAATTTCTTCATCAGTTAAATTTGGAATTTATTAATATTTCAGTACAATGATATACTTAGTAGATCATGCTCATATAAGCATCACTGACTGAGACTGAATTCAAAAGTGACAGTCAACACCTACATATAAATGAAAAAATAACAAAAAACAGTC
This sequence comes from Saccostrea cuccullata, assembly GCF_032062105.1. Lineage (NCBI taxonomy): Eukaryota > Metazoa > Mollusca > Bivalvia > Ostreida > Ostreidae > Saccostrea > Saccostrea cuccullata. The sequence continues at coordinate 12,579 of NW_026934921.1, forward strand.
TCCAACAAACTGAAAAAACATGAATGTCAGCTGCGAAAGCATAAATAAAGTCCTTAGAACCACAAAAGGCATGCCATGCTGCTAAGTGACATTCTGCACTACATGTATGATGCATGGTTAGAACTCAGAATAAGTATTATCATGCAGACCTTGACAGTATTTCAGGATTTTTTGGTCATAACCTTCCTTACTTTGATAAATTCTTAATGAATTTTACTAATGTAGCTTATGTATTAAGTTTATTAGACAGATCTGACTCATTTCATTATTTCTGTTCTTCCAATGCAGTAATGTATGTATCACTGGAGGTCTGAATAAATTAAAATAAATCATGTTTCTGTAGAAATTATAATTATGTGAAAACATTTTTACTTGTTTACATTTTATCGCAGTTGTCGCTTATGCTAAAAATTCATTCGCAAACCTAGAATTAGTCTATTCTTGAAAAATCAGCTTTAACACCCTTTACCGCAAAGTCTGTAGACACTATAACTGACTGCGGTCAGCTGGTGCAAATAATGTTAAGTCATATAAAATGAAAAAACAATATTCTCTGACTTCTTTCCACATTTTAGATGCATAATGCTACCTTTTTAGTCATATTTGAAAGTATTGAGTGTAAAATATAACCTATTGTTAATTTTTAAACAGAAATCTGTGAAAAATAATGTAAATTCTAATTCTAATTTTAAAATTGTGTGTTTTCAAACAAAAAGTTAATAAAATCACATATTTTGTTGAAATATGCCTTTTAAAAATGAAAAATGTCTTTAATAAGGATTAAAATGATTTTTCACAATCACCTTCAAGGTATCACACCGGTAATTGTTTTCACTATATAATTCTATATAGAATAAAAAATCGTTAAAAATCAGGTATTTGTTTACATGAAAAAATATTTAGCAGAAGGTGTTAAACATTACCTGTCACATTAGCTGACACCAAAAAACAGGGTACCCACACGGCATTTTCGGACTTTTTCCATCTGCAAACAGGGCTACCCTCAAATCCACGTGTTTTCACTGTGTTTATAAACACCTCGAGTGCACTACAGGAAGTAGCCTCCTATGCCATGAAAAAAATAGTTCCTGTCCAAAACCTTTATTTATTCACAAAGTACATAAAATTTACTAGGCACAGGTACCAAAGTTGTAAAAGTGGCATGGAAGAAAATAGAAAAACGCCTCAAAAGAAAAGAAAATTAATTCTATATATATGGACCTACATTTGAATAAGTTCTTTTTGATTGGTCAATTACCGGTGTGATACCTTATATGACTATGACTCCTATGACTCTACACTGAAAATGAGTCCCATTACGAAAAACTTTTGATGTTCTTTATAATTTAGTTTTACTTTTAACGAAATCTAATATTCAAAATAAGATTACTTTATCATTACATTTAGTCACATTATTAAATTATCACCAGAGCTAAATCAAGAATAATCTAATTATAAGATTTCATTAAGATTATACAATCATAGTTTTCAAGTTAATGCAATGATTCAAAATCTAAAGGAGTAAAAGATTTATAGAGTTCAAAGGGCTAAGTGAACATTTATGGAGAATCAAATGGATACTGACAAATAAATGCAGTAATATCATATTAGTATTATCATTCCCGCTCGGAAAACGGGAAATTATACAGTGAACATGATGTTTGTCCGTCTGTTTCACTTTTATTAATTCTGCAAAATATTAGACTTACTAGAAACACAGTGCAAAATCAAACATAAAAGAACAAACGTGTTTAATTGGCGCCTGGGGAAATAGACTTGGTCTTGGGAAACTGGAATCTTGCTGACTCCCTCAATCATACGCTCGTATACTGTAACTGTTTTATTATATCGATACAAACAAGACATTTGAAAACTTATCTTGAGCTCGCAATTTCTGTTGTCGTTTACTATAAGGATACTGTTTTTCTTTTTATTGATATGGGACCAGTTGACTCGCGATGCATTTCGATTCATTAATGAATATTTATAGCTTTATTCGAACATTTCTAAGTTTGTCGTAAGTTTAAAGAAAGTGCTAAGCGTTCCGAATAGATATGTATCAGTTCCTTAAAAAAAATATTGTTGCAGGGATTCAGTATATATTTTCATTAAATCGGTTTATCTACGCTGATTTTCAGGAAAATCAGCAGAATTTGTCGATTTACTTTAATATGGTGAAAAATCAGTAAAGGTATAATAAATAAGAGCGATATATGGTTAGTGTCTCAACTGCCCACTAAAAATGAATATCTTAATTTTACTTCATTTATAGCTTCAATTTGTACAGCTATATATGCGATCATTACTGATCATTTTCATTTTGATAAAAATGACGTTATTTTAGAAATATGACATCATAAAAATTACGTTTTCCAGCCATTTTAGAATATTTTGTATAAAACTACCTGTTTTCAATCAGTTTTTCTTTTAGAAAATATAGAGCGCAGCCTAGAACAAGCTTTAGATTCTTACCAAAGATGTGTCTATCCAATAATAATTAGTGACAGAAAAATTATGTATGTTTTACACTGAGCTCTTTGCTTCCATAAAAAAAAACATCAAGAAAAAAGCATATTTTATGCTTTTTTGTTTGATAGCAAAAATAGCATTATTTCTCATGTCATTAACAGCTAGTGAGTGTATATAAATGTAAAAAATATATTGGAAATGCTTCTAATATAATCTCTTCTACAAAATGAATATCAATTGAACATATCTGAATGTCATTCTAAAATGTTGATTTTTAGGGGGCCAAAATTGACTTTTATCATATATACTCCTTTAAAATATAACAATTGTGACATTTTTACATCAGTGACACGTAAATGTAAATACTTTGCTTTTGCATTAAAAATATTTTTTTTTCAATCTGCTTTCCTTTATGAAATTGAGGGAAGATCAATGCAGATATGTATCGTCAATGAACATCGAAAAAGAATGTCCTGTTAATTTACTTTTAACGTTTTTACATATATGTTGTATTTATTCAAATAATCCCAGTTCTTTTTTCATTGATGCTTGATAACAAGACAAGGTTAAGCAATGACATATAGAATGTCCCTCTATAATGACAGACTCAAGTATTTGAATCAATAGTGACAAAATTTTTATACAGATAGAACAGTGAAACCTTTCTAATCTGACATGTATTAGAGGATAATTTTTTGCCGGAATAATTAGGGTGTCGGATACCTCAATGCTAAAATGTGGGGAAAAAAAGTAAAATTGGAAAGGAATTCAAAGTCGTAAATGTGGGATTAGATAGTTTTCACTGTAATTATATCTCTCTAGGGGAACAGACAAAAAGTACTACCCAACACACACCTTAGCAACATAATTTAAAGGGTCAGGTCACCCTACTATACTTCATACAATGTAACGATATTCACAAGTTTAATGCTTTAAATTTTATAATGTAAAAAATAAACGTGATGCCTTGAGATCGTTTGGTCATTAGATAGAATGTGATGAGAGTATTTTTTTTTTTCAAAATACAATTACCATGTCTTATAATTAATATTACTTTCATAATTTTACATTTTGTTTATACTTAGATACTAGTATGTTACAACAAAAATAAATTATAATACATTATTGAAAACGAAGGTATTTTGATTAATACCAGAACTAAAACTCAGGAAAATATTTTTCCAAATAATATCTATGCCTATTATTTGAGAGACTTTAATTTGTTCCATATTGGTTTAAGGTAAATGCTATCAAAAGTTAGATGCTTAAAATGTTCTTACAAGCAACATACGGGACAATATTTATCAATTTATTCTTTGATAAATTCATTTACTAAGATACAGATTATTTGGTAACAAGTTCAATACTAATTATAATGTTATTTTTTTCTCATATACCTTTTGCCATTGACTTTAAACATTGATTTTCTTTTGCCAACATATTTTCCGTAATCGGCTTTAAATACTTTTTGTAATATAATGTTGCATAGAAAAATTATGTTTTGCCCTCAATATTTCTTCTTTTATTTTGATTAGGGAGAGATATTTATCGAATTAGCACCTACTGTGACAAGGGACCTCGGTCTATACGATCTCATCCGAAGGACCAGTCTCCACGTACCACAGTGAGATTCGAACCCGCGATTTAAGGATCAACTTACTTAGCGACTCTAGAGCAGACCCTGTAACCACTGCACCACGCGGGCGACTTGTTTAATTATATATACTGCCTCTGTGCATTTTTTAAGGAAAGAAATTGGTCGCATGTTAGTTTGTTTCCTCCTCTGTAATTTTGTTTACGAAGTCAATTTTAATTTTTATAGCTATCAATGCCCTCGTTCAGAATGTCAATATAGATTTTCATCTACAAAAAACAAGGCTGATTTAATATGTCATCAATCTAATTATATCTGGTCGTCTTTTTTTTATTGTATTTATACTATTATGTGATTGATGTTTGTTTTCCAGCCTTAGATAATTAGACGTATTCTTTTCATTTTCATAAATCCATTTAGCCCTCGATCATATTTATATAACTTTAAATTTATATCTATATACAGTAGTTTGTCTTATTTCGACCTCTAGATTTTTTCTTTTCTTGGTGAATCATGATGATTTGAGTATATTGACTGTTTTCTTTCCTCTCAAATACCTTTATCAATACTTTTTATTCTACTTTTCAAAGATTAATTGTCGTGAGTGCAGAATTGAATGCCTTTATTCTTTATGTGATGTTTGATCAATTCCCATTTCGTGTAGGTGTTATACTCACATAATTTTTTTTTATCTTTGGGAAGTTTGTTGAAACTGTGATTTATCAAGGAACAATAATACTGATCTTGTACAAAGGATGTATGTAGTTTTCAAAAGCTTTTCCCTATTGTTAGATGATGCTGAACATTCATAAATGAATGAGAGGTGATCGCTAAATATATAATGTAATCATGCTTTGTGTTTTTGCAGCATTGTTAAAGCTACGAAAAGGAGACCGAGCCTAATCTATATGGGAAATATTCGATGTAACACCACACATAAAAAATGAAATAGTTATTCCTCATACTTCCATAAAATAATATATTTTGTAGCTTTCAATTGTATAAGCATAACAAATTTCATTAATCCTTTTCTATGGAATGCATTTAAAAAGTTGCTAGGTAAATTCCACACAGTAGTTATAAAGAAATCACTGATCGCAAAAAACTTGTCGACATATTGTCACTCTGATAATATGACGTATTTCATGTGCTGTGAAGGGCAGATAAAGTATTCTTTTCAGTGGAAAAAGCTTTTCATTATTAACAAAATAATATTTACAGACTTTAGATGTACTATAACATATAATACCAATATAAAATCTTGGCTTAGTGCTTTGCTCTGCTTTGTGTACAGATTTTGTGTACAAGGGCATACACTGTACACTTAATAGATCTAACCAAATTTCAAGATGAATAAAGGATTTTTTTCTTGACTTGAAAATTGCAGCTGCTTTATGTAAAACCAGAGGATTACTAAATGTGGACATAAAATACTTAGCAAAGGTCAGGCATATTTTGACATCAGACTACTTACATGAAATTTTAACTAATAAATAACGAATTTTATTGAAAACAAAAGCTTTTTCCAAAAGGTGCATGGAATGCACAAATGACTGGTAACATTTTTTTTAAACTAGGGTATACCATTGTGAAATTGAAATTTGTACATGACCATCCAGTACACATATTATGCATTCATCATGTGACTTTTCATGGACAGGTCCTAACTTATTTCAGAATTTCAATAAGTATGTAAGTTATTTGAAAATAAAGCAGCTACATGCTCATAAAAATGAAAACAGTTTTCAAAAAAGTTCCCACTTGTTGATCGTCTATATTTCGCTGACTTTCCATAGTAAGCTTTAAGGTCAAGAACTAGTAAATGAAAGGTGCCTACAGATTTATCAAATTCAAGAAATGAATTCATCTAATAATGCTTTATAACTTTAGATTGTTCAAAAAGTTGTTTCGGGGCATAATTTGTAGGTTAACAAGATGAAAAACTGTAAAAAAAAAAAAAAAAAAAAAAGATTAAGAAAACCAGTCGTGAATAGGGGAGTTTTTTTCATATTCGACAAAGAAAATGAATTTAGATTGCCTACAGTATCTCAGAAAACGGTAATTAGCATGTTCATGCCCTCTTCTTCAAATCAAAATCAAGTTTAATATACGAATTCGGTTTAATTTTCATTTGATTTCAAATTGAATGTCTTGAAATTACCCTTTTCCTACATAAATTTGCTGAAGCCGTAAAGTACGAGAAAAGGAAAGTTGAAATTGATTATAACGTCATAATGGATCTAGCACGAAAAAAAATAGTCTGAAGTTATCTACTAGACCTTGACCTTAACAGTGCTGCATTATCTCAATATAAAATCTCGGGAGTAAAACAAAGTTTTTATCATATGAAAACAAATTGTATTCTGCTTTAAGGCAAGTTTCTTTCGTTACATTACGTTAAACCTTCTTTATCAGATTTTATGTCCGACCACAAATCATACATAATGTTACTTAATGTATCGGTTTCATAAGCATCTTTCCTAATAAACTTACACTCTTAGCTTCGTGAAGACGTTCCGCTGCCACACGATCACCAGAGAGCATTGCCTGAGTGAATGAGTTTAAAGCCTGCTCAGATGGTTTGAAATGCTCTCCAAATACTTGAAAGTCACAGGGGTATAAGTTTCATAGGATATTTTGCTCCCCGTTGACGGTTGCTTTATGATTGTTTTCAGTGTATACGTACTGGGGACAAGTCTCATCGCCTGGCTCATGGAATTTGTTTTAGTAAAACTGCATTTAAATCTATATTTTTAATACCAAAGTATTCTTAATCTTGATCATTCTAGCACTATTAGAAATGTCTTAAAAAACGGCAAAAAAAAAAAATTCATTTTGAAATATCATTAACTTCCTTTCTCTTTTCCTGAGAAAACTTAAAGTTTGAGTGCGTTTATTTCAGGCAGTTCATCACGTGATATCCTGTCATGTAAGAGTATCGAATAAACTTTGAGGAAGTTTACTTCTCGTGGCATCATTTTCCATAACCCAGATACTTTCAAAGGAAAAAAAAAGTTTTGTAATATGCATCTGTAACTTCCCAACAGTGCTGGTTCCATCAAAACAATCCAAAATTTCATCAATTTCATCTTAAGGTGAGTGAGATTTTCAATCTTATTTATAAATATTCTTTATTTTAATGAAATTGCATTAGAAAGTGAAAATCGTCATGAATATATGGATATTTTTAACGGGGGGGGGTGGCTTTCTGAAAATGGAGGTCGGCAAAAACTTAAACTTTTCGTCAAAATATAAAAAATGTGGCTCAGCATGGATGTACAGTATAAATAAGGAGTACCGGTAAATATTTTTTACACACAAAAGGGTTTAAGATTAAATTTAATGTGCAATTATAGATAATGTAAGGAAAATAGGAGAAAATTTCTATAGCTTAAGAACTTTCTTGGTAAAATTTTTGACATGTACACACGTAGACCGGTTGACATATTCACAGGATTACAATTCGACGCGTTAACATAACATATAGTTGACAGGTCGATGGATTGACAGATATACCAGCTTACAGGTCGAGGGGTTGGCAGATATACAAGTTCACAGGTCCAGGGGTTGATATGTTGACGTACTGTTTTCTTGACAGGTTTGTGTTTTCAAGAAGACAGTTCGACAAATTTACAGGTTGACAGATTGTTTGATAAACAGGGGTACATTATATCATATTATAGAAGATAGTCGAAGTGTTTACAAGTCGAAATGGGACGAGTCGACGGGATAAAATGTCGACAGAATGACGTGTTTTACAGGTCGGCAAATAGAGAAGTTGAAAACCCGACAGGTCGACAGGTTGACAGATTATTATCCCGATTGGGTTTTAGCAATTATTGATAATTATTGAGAAGCATTGATATTTTTAGGTTTGTTTTGGATTAAACCTTATCTTTCCGTTAGGTTGGCAGACTAAACCTTATCTTTCCGATGGATTAGTGGACTATAGCCTATCTCTGGGGAGGGGTCAAGAATTAACCCAAATCTTTCAGCCTTGTTCAAGGACTATTTCTTATTTCGGATTGTATCGATAAATCAAGTTATTTATTAAAACTAACCATACTGTCTTGTGTTAGTTGATGCAAAGAAATTTTTTTTTAATTCGAAAGAATGAAATGAGGGTAAAAAATATTTCCAATGGGTAGTCAACTGTCCAACTATCAATTTTGTTTACGGCTATAAAAAGAAATTGAATAGGTATCAACTCTTGACTTGTCGATCTTTGTTTTAAGTGGAAACAGTATCACAATTTAAAGTCAACTGTCGATCTAACGTCCTTTATTGTGACAGGATTAATCAATCTGATATCGAACTATTGATCTTTATTCTGTACAAGGTAAACTTTTACAAGTTTTCGAGTAAGTCACATGTTAAAAATCTAAATATTAAGAAGGGAAACAATAATCTTTTGAACAATGATAAAATAATATTGGTGCGATATTGTGGATAATGGCAGTAAGGAAAACTTCTTTAAAAAGAAGGTATAGACTCTTTATTAGACACAAGAATCGGGAACAATTGTATTTAAAAAAAAACTATCAAATTAATCTGTCGATATTGTAGCAACATGTACCCCGTGTATATGACATAATTTTCATGAATAAGAGTTACATGTAACTTCTTATGTGTCAACTGTCAGCCTGTCGACTTTTACGAAGACAATAAACGTTAATTAAGTATCCCATTGTCAACCATTCAAGAGAAAACTCTGCAAAACAATCACTTTTTTTCAGGGAGAATATATGTATTTCCTTCCTTATTTTGAGTTTGAACGATGGTAATTGGTTTTACTTATCTACTTTTTCGTTGACGCCGGTTGAACATATACTTTGTGCACCATTTGGGAAAAAATATTAAAAAAAAACCCACATGTTTAACAAACTTATAATATCCCTGCTTTTTTATGTTCTGATAAGACAGGCACTATTACTGAAGGTACATGTACCAATCTTAAATCTGTAATTCCTGCTATACTTCTACATATTTTGTATATAGAACTTTTAATAATAAATAATTAAACAACCGTTATTATATATTAAAATGAAAAAAGATAGAAATATCGTTATGCTTATACCTTTAGTTTAAAATGGGAAAGGGATACCATTGCATACAACACGTGTTCAATGATCAAAGTATATCTAACATGAAATTTTTTTGTGCTCCTGCAATAACCTGCTTTTTCATAAAGATGAATAAAAATATATAGCGTTATTTGATTTTATTATCATTTCAAATAATTATAATTTATTTACTATAAAAAAAATGTAAGAGATTTGAAAAAAAAATGCAAAAAGGCGCATACGCATCACTGCTAATTTGACAAACACATATCAAAAAGTTCTCGACTGAAGTTCAAACCATTCATTGATTTTTTTGTTGTTCCGGTTTTTTAAAAATCATACTTGGGAAAATGTGATTGATTTTGACAACTTGCTAAAGATTCTTTTTTTTTTTTCTAGATTTCCAAACTGAATTTTTCATTTCATAAGCGTGGATTTTCTAAAAAGAGAAAGACCCCACATGACGATTTGAAATTCAGGTTAAAACTATTTTAATTTACCACCATTAGACTTGAAAACCGACAGCCGCATTATTTTAAAGAATTGTAACCCTTTTTCATCTTACTGTATTAAAAGTGTATTTGTTTAAGACCTTGCAAAAATTATGCTATGATTTATCTATAAAGAAACTACCTTAAGTTTTAATCCTAAGCTTTTAACATGTATATTGTTTTTAATCTTCCTTGCTACATATTTTCGCAAAATTTACATTCTATTGTTCTAAAGTTATATATTAACATCATTTTTATTGCTATTATTATTATTATCAACTAAGTTGTAACATTTATATTTGAATACTTTACACATTTATTTCAATCATTATGTATACCTAATTTTCAGAGAATTCTTCTTTTATTTGAAAATTAACATTTAATCTGTAAACATGATTTCTTGAGATAGTGTATACAATGTATTTGTCTAAGAGAAGAAGTCTATACAGCACTCTTATCATCATTTTCTTTCATTTTAATTTTTTTTGCTTTGTTTTTATGCCCCCGTAAACGAAATTTCGGGGGTATATAGTTTTTGTCGTGTCCGTCTGTCTGTTTGTACGCAAAACTTTAACCTTGTCCATAACTTTTGATTTATAAGAGGTATGACTTCCATATTTCACATGTGTATTTCTTGTGACAAGACCTTTCTTTGGGTACGACCAAATTTGACCTTGAACTTGGAGTTTGACCCACTTTTACATGAAAATTTTAAAATTTTACTTTGGCTATATCTTTTGAACAGTTGACACCAGGACTTTTATACTTTACATATGTAATGTATGTTGAAAGCCCTTTCACTGGACACCAACAACCCTGACCCTTTGACCTTGACCTTGTAGATTTTTGTACTTGTTAAAAAACTTTAACTTTTGTCATAACTTTTGAACGGTAAGGGATAGGGCTTTCATATTTCATATATGTAATCCTTTTGAGAAGATCCTTTATTGGATACGAAGAACTTTGACCCTTTGACCTTGACTTTTGAGATTTACCTACTTTAAAAAAACAAATCTTGACCCTTACTTTTAAAGATTAGGGCTAGTGCTTTCATACTTTACATATTTTATCTTTATGACAAGACCTTTCTTTTGATAACAATAACTTTGACCCTTTGACCTTAACCTTTGAGTTTGACCTACTTTTTTAAGAAATTGAAAGTTGACCATAACTTTTGAACAGTAGACACCAGGAAATTTATACTTCACATATGTAATGTTTGTTGACAGACCTTTTACTGGATACCAACAACCTTGACCCTTTGACCTTGACCTTGTAGATTTCTTTACTTGTGAAAAAACTTTAATATTGGCTATAACTTTTGAACGGTAAGGGATGGGGCTTTCACACTTCATATGCGTAATCCTTGTGAGAAGACCCTTTATTGGATACCAAGAATTTTGACCCTTTGACCTTGACCTTTGATACTGGCCTACTTTTAAAAAATGCAAACATTGACCGTAACTTTTAAATAGTTAGGGATATTGCTTTCATACTTTACATATGGAACTCTTGTGACAAGATATTTCATTTGATTACAAGTTAGAACTTTGACCCTATGACCTTGACCTTGGAGTTTGACCTACTTTAAAAAAAATAGCCTTGGACATAACTTCTGAACGGTAAAGGCTAGGGCTTCAATACTCTCCATAAGTATTCTATGTTGCCAGAGCTTTCATTTGATACCAATTACATTGACCTTTTGACCTTGACCTTGGAGATTTTTGTACTTATTGAAAAAAACTTAAACATTGGCTTATTTTCAAATTTCAAAATTGTTTTCCAGTGAGAATACCTTACTTTTGTTACCAATTAATTAAATTTGCATTTAAGAAAAGTTTAATCTTTACTATGTTGCCATACGGGGGCATCTGTGTTTCACAAACACATCTTGTTATATATATAATTTATCCGGGTAATTTATAGCAATTAAAAACATATTCAAATTCAAAAGTCTCTTTTATATTTAATTGTTTAAAATAATTCGTTCCAATTTAACTTTTTTTCATTTAAGATAACTCATTCCATAAATAAATATGTCAGTCTTCCCAAAAACCAATTAAGTTTTTTTTTTCTTGCGTGTGTGCGTGTATAGTCGGAAGATGAATTTCCGTCCTTATATGTTTTATCAACTTTCCATATTACAGTTAGTCTTTGTCTGTTAACATATTTTTACAGCAATATGATCGTCAAACTATGAAATCTGGATGTTCTTAAATCGATAAACACATGTTTACCGCTATTCTATAAAAAAGAGATATCATCAGTAGAACAATAATCACCCACATCGTTATTGACACTGTAATATGTGGCAATTTCGTCACTTGTTGCGATTCTACCATGTCTTTTAAACACATTCTATTTGAGTAATTATATGCTCAGTAGTAAATCTTACCTATTAAAGCAAGTAAACAAGTTATTTCTAAATACACTGAACACCAATTCATAGTTGTTTTTTTTTCCAGAACTAAAGAAATTCAATCTCGTGAATTTTACTTTCAAGAGACGATCAATATTGATAAGTTACGTTCTACTGCACATGACAACAATGTTGCAGAATGGGTGATACTCAACTCCGTAAATGCACCTCTGTGGTCAACAGGATAATCTTATTTGTGTGTCTATCTATAATGTATACCAATTTTGACAGCATTAGAAAGTCATAAAGACCAGAAAAAAAAAATCAAAAAGGTAATCGCCGATTAAATAAAGGGGGGAGGGGGCGGGGTACTGAACATTACTTCAACTTGCTAGACTTTTTTCTTTTACAATTAAACTGTCTTTTAATTAGTTTGTGTTTTTTCATAATAAAAAAAGGATAAAAGTAAGGCACATGTAGTTCCATAATTGCTAATTAAAAGGGTTTATACGAGGGGTGATCAAAAAGTTCGCGAACTATCTCTATATCTACAAAACCACAAATTCAGATAAAAATAAAATTTGGTACACAAATAGCCATACACAAGTTCTATAAAAAGCACACGCTGAATAAAGTTTCTATCCTTGATTGTGACGTCACAATGTGAAAATGACGTCACTATGCGGGTCACTTGTGATGAAAAATGGTTGTCTCAGTCGAACTCGTTTAACAAACGACTGTACAATTTATTGTATGTCTTAGAAATAATTTGAGGTATGATCAGATAATAATTTGGACACAGTTTATTAAGATAAATGACTTCCTACAAATTCAATCAAAGATTGGGTTGATCGTTTTAGTGAAGGAGGGCAGATGGTCAAAAATGATACTTGTCATGTTGCCCAGTGAAAAGAGTAAACTCAGGTGACCTATTGCTATCCGTTTTCGTCCGTCGTAGTGCGACGTGCGTCGTCCGTCGAGCGTTAACATTTGAACATTTTCAGCTCCTTCTCTGCAACCACTGAACCAGTTTCAAAGAAATTTGGCACAACGCATCCATGGGTGAAGGGAAACCAAAATTCTGAATTTTATGATCCCTGCCCACCTGGGGCCTGAGGGATGGGGCCAAAACCACTAAAATTAATGCAATCTTTAAAAATCTTCTTCTTTACTCCTGCACATCAAGCAGTCAAACTGTTTGCATGATTGTAATCAGCATTGAGTCCTCTACCAAAATTGCGAAATTCATGGCCCTGGGGTCGTGGGTTCTAGTGTGAGAGGGGGGGGGGGGGGTAAATAAGTATTTAGTGAAAATGCATCATTTCTTTGAAAATCTTCTTCCCTGCTCCTGGGTATCAAATAAACCAACTAAGTACATAGTTATGATGAGCAAGAGTGTCTCTACCAAAATTGTAAATGTTTTGGCCCCAGGCTCAGGGGTTCTGGTGTTAGGGCGGGTCTCTATAGATTGTATAGTGTGAATACATGAATTCTTTGAAATTCTTCTTCTCTGCTCCTAGGTATTAAATAAACTAACTAAGTGCATAGTTATGATGAGCAACAGTGCTTTTACCAAAATTGTGAATTTTATGACCCCAGGGTCAGGGGTTATGGTAGTAGTGCGGGGCTCTATTGATTATATTTTGAAAATACATGAATTCTTTGAAAGTCTTCTTCTCTTCTCCTGGTATTTAAATAAACTAACGTAGTGTATAGTTATGATGAGCTAGAGTGCCTCTACCAAAATTATGTATTTTATGGCTCCAGGGACAGGGGTTCTGGTGTTAGGGCGGGGCATTATAAATTGTATAGTGAAAATGCATGAATTCCTTGAAAATCTTCTTCTCTGCTCCTAGATATTAAATAAACTAACTAATTGCATAGTTATGATAAGCAAGGGTGCTTTTACCAAAATTGTGAATTTAATGGCGCCGGGGTCAGGGGTTCTGGTGTAAGAGCGGGGCTCTATTGATTATAAAGTGATAATACATATAATCTTTGAAAATTTTCTTCTTTGTATCTGGGTATGAAGCAGATGAACTACCTATATAGTTATGATGAGCAAGGGCCCTTATCTTCCAGAATTGTGAATTTCAAGGCTTCAGGGTCTGGGGTACCATAGTGGGGGGGGGGGGGGGGGGGCTGTACTTATATACTGAAAATAAATGTCAGAAATCTGCTCATTAGTATTAATCAAATATTTTTGAAAGCAAGGAAGTCTTTTCAAAAATTGTGCAGTGTGTGGATCTAGCCTAAAGGTCAGGAATCCATGCATGGTAAGGACACTACTGATTATTGCTGAATATAACTGATAAGTTGAAATGCATTTTTTGTTCCCCTATCCTGCCTATGGGTATTATTTAACCAAGCTAAGCAACAGGTAAGTGTATTGTTATGATGATCAATGGTGCCTCTTTCAAAATTGTGAATGCCATAGCATCTGGCTTAAAACATGAATAAAATTCAATAACTTGAAAGTTGTTGCATGATGCTCAGGTGACCTATAAGGCCCATGGGCCTCTTGTTTGATAAAGCAATTTGCTATCAAAGACCTCCAATTTACACTTTGAAACGTAGTTGAATATTTGAACAATAATATAATTATTAAATACCTAAGATATCGTTTATTATTTTAGATTTTAAACATATTAGATATGATAAAAAGGAGGCACCAATTCTGTATCCACCTTGAATAAACGTCTCTCCCGAGACAGAAGACTTGTGTTTTTATGGTCGCCATGCTTATATTTGGAAAGTATATTCTTATTTACCCATTCTGTTGAAAAGATTTAACCATTTCTGACAAAGGGACTGTTCTTGTCATAAAATTTAACTTAAATGGAAAGAAATATAAAACTCTGAAAAATCTTTTAGCGTTTGAGACAGAACGCTACGGAGGGGGTCAAGTGACCACAAACATCATGTGATTCGGGCATGCGCAGATCGATGGTTGATGTGCATTAAAATCGGAGAGGATTAATTTAAAATAAAATCAACATTGAAACCAAATATTGATTCTTTGATGGAAGCTGTTCAATTAGTTCGCGAACTTTTTGATCATCCCTCGTATAATAATTCTATGTAACAATTGCACAGTGATGAATGGATGTTCCGTGATCGGGAGGTCGTGAGTTCGAATCTTGGCCGCGATGGTCCTAAGTCGATAAATGATGGATATACGTAGCAACAGTTTCCTCGTCATGCCCTCGGCACTTTTGAGTGAAAGTTGCGGGTCCTTCGGATCAGACCTTAAACACCGAGGCCCCTTGTCAGTGGCAGGCGTTGGCACGATAAAGATTCCTCACTGCTCAATAGCCGTGAGTGACGAGTAAAGGTCAAAATTTGAAGCCCTTCACCGGCATTCGTTGACGTCTCTATATGAGTGAAAAATTCTCCAGAGGAACGAAAAACAATATACATTTAATCAATCAATCTGTACACAGATGTACTTAATTTACATTAAATAATGAGAAACCATCACCTTGACCTCAAAAGGATAAAATATCACATTTCAAGATGTTTTATTCAACTACGTTTGATGTGAAATTAGTATTGTTATAACGCAAGATGTAATCACAACGCACAACGCGAAATGTAATGAATCTGGTTTATAACATTTTGTGTTGATCTCGAGGCAAAATGTAATAATGCAAAAGATAATGACATGAGTTTTTGTTTATCATACTTTGCGTAATTACATTTTGCGTCGAGATCAACGCAAAATGTAATAACGTGCTGTTTCATTGTAATATTTTAGTTATTTTATGTTTACACTGAAGACACCAAAAAATGTAATAAAGCAATGTGTAAAATAAGTATTTTTTTTATTGCTTTAACACAAAACATTATAACGGTTGATTTAAATATACAAAAGTAACGAAAACGGGAACTCGCTTTACAAAATATTTAGAATTGAAACAACATTACGGCTTTTACGGTCATAAATATTCATCTAAATGTGTATTTTAATGCCCCCTTAAACGAAGTTTCGGGGGCATATATTTTTGTCGTGTCCGTCTGTCTGTCTGTCTGTCTGTCTGTCTGTCTGTCTGTCTGTCTGTCTCTCTGTCTGTTTGTCTGTTTGTCCGCAAAAACTTTAATCTTATCTATTATTTTTGAATGAATAGAGCTATGACTTTCATATTTCATATTTGCATTCCTTGTGACAAGACCTCTCTTTGAGTACCACCATATTTTACATTTTGACCTTGACCTTGGAGTTTGACCCACTTTTACACAAAAAATTTAAACATTAACTTTGGCAATATCTTTTTAACAGTAGATACTAGGACTTTTATACTTCACATATGTAATGTTTCTTATAAGATCTTTCACGGGATAACAACAAGTTTGACCCTTTGACCTTGACTTTATAGATTTCCGTACTTGTGAAAAAACTTTAACCTTGGCCATAACCTTTGTACGGTAAAGGTTTGGGCTTTCATACTTCATACATGTAATCCTTGTGATAAGACCTTTTATTGGATACCAATAACTTTGACCCTTTGACCCTGACCTTTGAGATTGACCTACTTTAAAAAAGCAAACCTTGACCATCACTTTTAAAGAGTTAGGGCCAGTGCTTTCATACTTTACATATTTGATCCTTATGACAAGACCTTTCTTTGGGTACCACCAAATTTGAGCTTTTGACCTTGACCTTAGAGTTTGACCCACTTTTACATGAAAATTTTAAAATTTTACTTTGGCCATATCTTTTGAACAGTAGATACCAGGACATTTATACTTAAGATATGTAATGTTTGTTAAAAGACCTTTCACTGGATAACAACAACTTTGACCCTTTGACCTTGACCTTGTAGATTTCCTTACTTGTGAAAAAACTTTAACCTTGGCCATAACTTTCGAACAGTAAAGTATAGGGCTTTCATACTTCATACACTGTATATGTATTCCTTGTGAGAAGATCCTTCATTGGATACCAAGAACTTTGACCTTGACCTTTGAGATTGACCTACTTTAAAAAAGCAAACTTTGACCATAACTTTTAAAGAGTTAGGGCTAGTGCTTTCATACTTAATATATTTGATCATTATGACAAGGCCTTTCATTTGATAACAATAACTTTGACCTTGACCTTGGATTTTGACCTACTTTTTAAGAAATTGAACGTTGACCATACCTTCTGATCGGTTAGGGCTAGGGCTTTCATGCTCTACAAAAGTATTTTATGTGGAAGACCTTTCATTTGATACTAATTACATTGACCTTTTGACCTTGACCTTGGAGATTTTTGTATTTTTAAAAAATTTAACATTATCTTACTTTCAAATTTCACAATTCTTTTCCAGTGATAATACCCTACTTTTGGTACCAATTAATTAAATTTGCATTTAAGAAAAGCTTAATCTTTGCTATGTTGCCATACGGGGGCATCAGTGTTTTACAAACACATCTTGTTTTTTTTTTCTAACTGTGACTTAAGTTTTATTGAATTCGCGGTGCTTAATTATAAAGCTTTAATTTAACTTTGATTGACATATTTCCAATAAATTACTCTTATTAAATTCCTTACCAATAACACATATTCAATTACCAAAGATTGATTATAGGTCTATTAAAAGCTCTTGATATGTATGTTCGGCATGTGTACATTGGTTAACAAATTAAAAGTTTATGTGTGTGTCAAGTTAAGCGGAGGAGCATTGTTTTACTATGGACATGCAAAAACAATCTATTTAAATATTGGATGTAAAGAAAGAGATACTTTTGTTTTTGCTTATCTTATGGTGATTTGTATGGAACAGTGTGGTACGATAATTGTCAACAAACTCCCTTCCTGTTATATATTTACACCTACCAGTATTAATGAAATTTCATCATTTTCAACATTTGTTCAAGAACCACTGTGCCAATTTCAATCAAACCTGGCACAAAGTATCCTTATGTAAAAGGGATTAAAGTTTGTTCACATGAATTGGCAGGTTCTTACTGGAGGGGAGATAATTGAAAAATAATGAAAATCTTCTTCCCAAGAACCACTGTTCTCAGAAAGATGAAACTAATAGGGAGGCTTCCTTTGGTAGTGTAGATTCAAGTTTGTACAAATCCTGACCCCCGGAGGTAGGGCGGGGACACAATGGGTGATCAAAGTTTTACATTCAAATATATAGGAACATTCTTTAAAAATTTTCTTCTCAAGAAAAACAAAGGCACGAATGATCATATTGATATTGAATCAGCCATAGGTAGTGTAGATTCAGGTCTGTTCAAATCATGACCCCTGGGTGTAGGGTGAGGTCTAAATGGTCAATAAAAGTTTCACAAAGAAATAAATAGAATTTTTTATATCTTCTTATCACGAATAACAAAGCCATAAATGATATTATTTATTTTGAAGCATCCTCAGGTAGTGTGGATTTAAGTTTGTTCAAATCATGACCAACTGAGGGTAGGGCGGGGCCACAATGACCGATCAATGTTTTACATAAACATTTATAGGAAAATTCTTTAAAAATCGTCTTTTCAAGAATAGCAACAACACGAATGATTATATTTATATGGAAGCATCCTCAAGTAGTGTAGATTCAGTTTTGTTTAAATCATGACCAGTGAAGCAGGGCGGAGCCACAATGGCCGATCAAAGTTTTACATTGACATATATAGGAAAATTCTTTAAAAATGTTCTTCTCAATAATAGCAAAGTAATGAATGATTATATTTATATGGAAACATCCTCAGATAGTGTGGATTCAGGTTTGTTTAAATCATGACCCCTAGGGGTAGGGCAGGGTCACAACATGGAGTCCAAATTTTACATAGAAACATGTAGAGAAAATCTTTAAAAAATCATTTCAAGAATAGGCAGACCATCATGATTAGTCCTCCTCATAAGGAAGCATTCTCAGGTAGTGTACATTCTATTGTGTTCAAGTCATGACTCATGACCCCTGGGGGTAAAGGGCGTGGCCACAGTGTAAGTTCAAATGAAAAGGGCAATAAAGCCACAGGTAACCAAAGAAATAGGAAAGCATACTAAGTCAGTGAAGATTCAAGTTTGTTCAAATCATACCCTCTCTGTTTTAAGGATTGGTTGGAACTACTATTGGGTTTAAACTTTTCAATAATAAACTGATTTCTGCTTATTTTCTGAGCCTCTTGTTTAAATTCATTACATTTGTCTATTAAAAGCAAAAGCACACTGGTTATTACACCTAACAATCCCGTACACACACACACGCAGTTTTCTAATTTGCAACACCTATAATTGAATACATAATTGAATAATTAACTCAATATATTATAAACTTCATTAACTGTATAAAATAAAAAATAAAAAAAAAAAAAAACTTGCATATGACCTTGCCCATGGTGTTGGTACTATAATATCTAACTCTTTATGCCGCAAAAAAATTTGCAGTTTCAAGATTTAATATCAACTTTAAATTAAAAAGAAAATTATTCATGATATCCTAAGTTATAAATAATTCGAAAAATATTCTCTTTTGAATAGCTTTCAAATATTTTAACTATGATAAAACGTAATTCGTTATTGGTCATAACGGCGAAATTTCTGTGTCCAGCGTTATATCAATTATTATTCTCGCAACTTCAGGGTATGAAAAATTCACTAACAATCCTCTAAAATAAATGAAATGTAGGAGATACAATTAATCATATGCATTCTTTAAGGTGTTATTGAGTGTTTAATGTTACTTTATTAATTTCATGTAATTGGACTTGATCTACATTGTGTAACTAAAATGTCTAATAAAAAAAAAATCGTTTCCTTACATTGACATGAGCCGAAAAAGTGATGTGTACCAGATAAAAATATAAGACAAATAATAATATATAAAAAACTGTACTATAGGATAAAAAAAAAACGATTACCTATCATAAAAGAACTGATTCACATCACAAAGATACATCAGCACGAAAATTATAATACAAAAAATCTATTCGTGTACTCAGCATATATTTTTTTAATTCAAAATGACAACCAGTTCCATTGAAATGAAGGAAATACTCGTATGAAAAATTTAACCGGTAGCTCTCATTTTTCTCTATGCAAACCAATGCGTATGTGGACGTTTTTATAGTTTGCAGTTCAGTGTAAAGTTTCACGTTACGTCACGATCTTTTTCGTCAGATGCATCCAGCGTAAACAATTCACGTGGTTTTTCAACTCAATTAATTAATTAATTGTATACTGTTTAACGTCCCTCTCCAGAATATTTCACTGATATGGAGACGTCACCATTGGCGGTGAAGGGCTGCAAATTTAGGCCTATGCTCGGCACTCACGGCCTTTGAGCAGGGAGGGATCTTTATCGTGTCACACCTGCTATGACACGGGGCCTCGGTTTATACGGTCTCATCCGAATGACCGCCCCATTTAGTCGAATTTTACGACAAGCAAGGGGGTATTGAGGACCTATTTTATCCCGGATCCCCACGGGGCTTCTCAACTCAAATTATGAAGATTGACACGGAAATAATGTGTTGCACGAGCAACCAATCAGGGATAAGAAGAAAGTTCCTGTCCTAAAGCTTGCGGTTGGGAAGCGTGTACATGTACAATTTACTCGAGTGCAGATGTCACCTAGATCGTGACGTAACGTGAAACTTTAGACTGAACTACAAACTATAATATGTAGAAATAAAAGAAACTTATAATACTTTAACTGAAAAAAATGAAGGAGAAATGGTTGAAAGGGAAAGCTACACAAGTGTTATCTCTTTTTAAGACTGGCAATACAAAGTAAAAAAAAAGAAAAAGAAAGAAGATTACAATGTATATTCACTGGGTGCCTTTGACAATCCAGTAAATAAAATTCTACAATAAATCATAAGATTTATTTATAATCATTTTAATATTTCAAATAGATGGTTCAAACATTAAATATTTTGTGTCCTGTTATCTTATTTTTATAATTTTATTTTGAAAAATGAAATTCATTTTCAGGTCCAAATAAGTATGCACGTTTAATGTTCAAAACGTTATAACACCTTTATTACTTCAATTATGTTATTCTGGCGTAACATCAATGTGTACCAACATCTTGCGCAACGCCCTATATCTATCTTGTTTTTTCTTTTGATGTCTTGTCTTTTCATTGAACAATCCTCTATTGTAAATTGTAATCAATCTCGCTGACCAAAAAGTGCAAGCACATTTTTCGTTCTAGCCTTTTGCTTAATCTCGACGCAAAATGTAAAAATGCAAAATGTAATAATCCAAAGATCGTGTTATTAAATTTTGCATTATTTCATTTTGCGCTGATCTCGACGCGAAATGTAAAAACGCAAAATGTAATAATCCGCAATAGTGTGTTATTACATTTTGCGTTCTTATATTCTGCGTTAATTTCGACGCAAAATGTAATTAAGCAAAAATGCTTTAATCCATGTTTTTTTTTTTAACATCTCCTGTGATTATTACATTTTGCGTTGCAACATAGCATTGCATTCATTTAATTTAATTAAGAAATGCATTAAAGTTTTGAAGAATCATCAGGCCATGAACTACGATGCTACTCGCCAGCATATTTCATAAAACGTGTTGGCGCTTCATGATAAATATGCCGGCGTGAAGCGTTGTAATTCATGTACCTCATGAACGTTCAAAAATTAAATTTTGTTTCTTATATTTACATTATTTTTCTGATGAGTCACTACAAATTACGCCATTCAACTGACATTTTGAAGCAAAACATTTTGCACTATAGTTTTGACGTCAAGTACGTTATTATGGTGTAACAATGGAGATAAATATCATCATCCATGGTAGTTCTTGAGAAAATGAACAAAAATCTAACTTTTAAAGAAAGTTAAAATGAAAATAAATGGATATGTAAGTACTAAAGAATTATAGAGAGAAAATGGGAAGAAACAAACAAATTTGATTTGTCTAAGTCCTGGAATGATATCAATTGATTAATTCATATTGATTTACTACAGAAATTTGTTGTAGATGAAATATGGATGTAAACTTCAGACCTGTGACTGCTTGTCCTAAGGATGGTCTCACTTGGCTGAACAACGGGATAAAGTTACAGTGTCCCAATGATACACTAGGAAGGAACCTGTACCAGTGTGTACCTAATGATGGCAGATCGTCACTTGTGGAGTTTTGTCTTCAAGGGAGTATTGGCAGATATGGAGAAAGTGAGTCAAAGTTAATTGTAAAACAATAATATTCGAATTTTTCTTTTGATTATTTTAAACAATTTCTTTACGTTGTGGAAAACATCAACAATGGATAAATAAGATATATATTCTAACGTTTATGTTGGATTTCCGATGCGTGCTTTGTTAGCCGACATGCCATGTTTTTTTTTTCTTTTTAGGTAGGGTTATTCAAAATAAATCTACAAATCTAAGACACTTTTTGTTTGCTTCTACTCGAAATTAAGATATACTGAGCACCAGTTATCAGTTAAAAATACTAATGCCCCAATTGCAACAACTCCATGTATTTTTCACAGAAACGGAAGGGAGGAATTATTCCGTGTTTAATCAATTATAGTTCTTAGTTTAAAGCCATATATGGCGTATATACAATGATAATTATTAGACTAAAATTATAAGAACTTATTATTTGTATCATTACTTTATATAAAGATAGAACTTTTCCCTAAAGTACCAAATGTAAGTCATTTGCGTTAAAAAGATATCACAATTTATTTTGGATTCTCGGAATTTTTCTCCGACTCGGAAGAAAATACAAAAGATTTAAATAACACATTACAGAGAAGATAAAATCGTACTTTTAGATGAAACGAGGTGTTCTCTGCGTTTATATTTGTATGAAAAGCTTTAATTTAAATGTATTAACTATATTTCTTTACTTAATTCTGTATTTTTCAAAAATATATTTTTTGATCTGTTACGCTATATATGGCTTTAAAATAAAACATGAAGAGGATAATAATTCTTATCAGATTTTAATTTCATTATCACTTGCAAGTGTGACAAATGTTAAGCAGTTTAGAGGAAAAATAACATGAAATAAAGTAATATAGTATCTTAATAATAAAGCTTTTATTCATGGCTGAGGGGTGTGAACTGACTTATAATACTTTGAATATATTTCCTTATGTCTTTAGATACTTGCCCTTTTGCTTTATCATCGGGACACCTAGACGCCATCAACTGCTCCACTTTTCTCAAAGGTTGTCCAAAAGAACCTTACCTTACCAATGAAGTTTACAAATGTAAGAACTTCTGTTTTTCTGATGGAAAACATACCTAAGAGATGAAGGGCTGTAAGTAAAAAAATTATTGGAAATAATGTAGGTAATGATTGTTTCAGATCCAGCCTGCTTGGAAATAAATCCACAGAAACGTTGCTACCTGGCGAATGAAAACTGTTTAAACAAAACGTAAGTGAATCGGTGTACTCTGTTTTTTCCTCTCATTAGATATTACAATTGAAAAAGTCTTATGTTATTGAATGATTTTGTTTTTAAGGAGTCAGGAAGATTCAGAATCAACAACTTTAATTCAACCCACTGACTCCTCATCATATATCCTGTCCACAGAGAGTTTTAATCTTACCTCGGTGTTACCAAACAGTACTTCGAATTTGCAGCCGGGGATTGAGACCGTACCTATAATTGCTGGCGTAGTCTCCTTATTGATCGTACTATTAGTTATATTTGTAATTTTCTTCCTTTTTTACTCGAGAAGATGTTGTCGGTCTTGGAACACAAGTGAGTTAATTTTATATTTACATTTATATGTATCGTATTTTTGCTGTATTATAACAAAAAATTACATTTGCAAATGTTTTCCTTTATATAACACTGTTGAAAGCAATGCATGTCTATAAATACCAGTAGGGAGTCAAGAGGTTATATATGTGCGTATGGATCAACGTTCGATGTCATTTTTCAGTGGTGTCATAAAGGGTTGACACGCGTCCAGTGCATTACATTTATGCCGTTGGGTTTGAAAAATTATGCAATTCATGCGTTTTAAGTCACAATCAGGAAAATAAAATGTATGAATAAGTCACGAATGTAAATATAAATAATGATGTATCATTTTTAACTCACTTAGCTGTCCGTCTGTCTAGATGTCTGCAAACTTTTCACATTTTCGGCTTCATCTCAAGAACCGCCAATTTCAACCAAACTTGCCGCAAAGCATCCTTGGGTGAAGGAGATTCAAGTCAGTACAAATGAAGGACCACGTCCTCATTCAAGGGGAGATAATTGGGAATTAATGAAAATTTGACTGCATGTTTTAAAATCTTCTCCTCAAGAACCATTTTGCCAGGAAAGATGAAACTAATGGGTAAACATCCTCAGGTAGTGTTGATTCAATTTTGTTCAATTGTTCAATGACCTCCGGGGGTAGGGCGGGTTCACAATGGTCCATCAAAGTTTTACATAGAAATATATAGGATTTTATAAACCTTCTTCTGAAGATTTACAAAGCCTTTTTTGACCATTTTCATATGGTAGCATTCTCAGGTAGTGTAGATTCAAGTCTGTTCAAATCTTGACCTCCGGGGGTAGGGCGGGGCCACAATGGCCGATGAAAGTTTTATATAGAAATATATAGGAAATATTTTTTTAAAAAATCATCTGTTCACGAATATCAAAGATATAATTGGTAATAGGACTACTTTTGGAACTAAACTTTTCAGTAATAATCCAATTTATACTTTTTCCTAGCCACAGTGCTCAGGTGAGCGATGTGTCCCATGAGCCTCTTGTTAAACATTTCATAGCTATAGATACGGGTTGATACGAGATTTAATTCATCATTTAGCCCTTCGGTCTTTGGAATTTGATCTCGTACCAATCTTGTACCAATCATAATGAATTGTTCACTGCAGGTCATATGACACCCAGAAATTTTCTAATACATCATCTAAAGGAGAGAGAGGGGAGTGTGGTGGTGCATAAACAAATTGCAGCTAGAAAACGGTTTATATAATGATAGAAGCGCTAACATGCAATAAGAACAGTACACACATATAGAATTAAAATTAAGATTGTCCTTCATTCCCCATTTCGAAAAGTGACTTGTCTCCCCTCAAAATCGGAACTCTTTTACACAAGCATAACTTACGCGGACTACGCATTACGATACGCCAACAAAAAAGTGATCAACTTACATGCTGCATTAAAAAATTTTAAAACAGGGAAACGGTTTGCAAATATTGTTTAGATAATAAGCGATTTAATAAAAGGTATTTTAGGTCCCCCCCATTCTAGAAAGCTTTACAAATTAGCCAGGCACGTAGCACCGTCTTTAAAAGTGTAGGGGGGGGGCAATCAAAGAAACATTTTTTTCTTACCTGGAAAAATTGACAAGCAAAGATTAACCTTGCCTAAAGTCGAAAAAGTTACTTATTTCAGTACCAATTCCTTGACATACAATACTACATTTCCATTATACAACTTTACCGTAGTATAAACTGTGTTTGTCGGGAGTAGGGGGTTGGGGGGGAGGGGTGTGTGGTGCCAGCAACCTGTCTTTCAACGAACATTTTCAATATAAAAAGTAATGTTGAAAAAAGTGGGGGTCCCCTAGGCCCCCTGACACACACCCCTCCCTGTTGCTAAGTGCCTGTTAGCTGTTGTTGTATTTTTTTTTTGAAAATCTTACATGTATAATCTGCGAGATACATCTTATTTATGTCTTAAAAAGGATAGTTTACAAAATACGTGTTAGTTTTTAATAAGCGTTGTAGTGAAACCGGGAAGATGTATTTCGCTGGATGTCAGTTGAGTGTGTTACACACTTGAACTCAGAACTGGCCATGTTGGCATTAGAATGTTTCAAATCAACTTTCATGCGAATTTGACTGACACTGAGGTGATGCACGAGGGTTTCGTGCGTACAACGTGTACAGAGAATGAATGTGTAAATGGGTTGAACAGCTGAATATGAACCAAATTTGTGGAAATTAAAAATTATTAGAATTATTAATTGTGAATTCAAGATAATTACGGTACATATATTTTTTCACAGATGTACATGTTTGTCAGTTACACGGGGTTTCATGACTTTCTCTCTCTCTCTCTCTCTCTCTCTCTCTCTCTCTCTCTCTCTCTCTCTCTCTCTCTCTGATATTGTTTTTTACACACTTTGCAAAAAAGAACAAGGGCACCACTAAGCGGAGCGTCCCATCGAGGCAGGAACATCACTAATAATGGCAATATCTCCTGAGAGATAAATTCTCTAGAGGGACGTTAAACATGTTAAAGATTGATAGTACAACGTAATATTCTTTAATGTCCCTCTCATGAGTATTTTGCTCATATGAAGGCTTGCCCGTGAAAAGCTGCACATTTTTTTCCTATAAAAGGCACTGATGGCCATTGAGCAGTGAGGGATCTTTTTGTACCAGCATCTATTCCGACATTGGCCCTTGGTTTACACGGTCATATTTTTTTTTTTACAAAATGCAAAACGTCCTGTTTAAGGGGGGGGGAATAATATTATAATATAATACCTAATTTTGGGTAGTAAAGTTTAACATAAGGTATTAAATTGTTTTTCAGCTCTTTTTATTTCTTTAACAAAATTATAGGGGGTGGGGTGTCTTTTTTCCTACAGAAATCAAATTGCATAGCATGTTAATTAGTGGGTGTTGTATACGTATGATACTAAGACGCCATATTAATCGGAACTCTTTTTTTACGAAGATACAAAAGTAATAATCAAGTCGTACAACAAATGATTCATATATGACAGTGGGGTGGGGGTGTCTATTTTTAACAAAATTCAAATTGCATGACATTATGATGTAAGTTGGGTGGGGTGGGGGACATAATATGCATACGTAATTGGGCAGTTTCCCTTATACCTATTAGAAACATATCACGTATGCTACATGTACAAGTTAAAGTAATTTTAATTATTTACCTACCTAACTAGGATATTTCACAGTTCCAGGCAATATGCATTTTTTTCGTAAGAAAAAATAACAATGTACATCGATAGTTTATTTAAACTTGTGACATAGGCGGGGGGGGGGCACATTTTGCAAATATAGAAATGTTATATGCATTGAAAATGGGGGTTCACCTTTTTTTGTTGGTTTACCCCCCCCCCCCCCCCCCCGAACACACTTTCAATTTAACGTGCACCCCAAATTCTCAGACACCTGTTGGAATTTGGTAATGTACCCACGACGTTCATCAAATTCCTTTAATCTGGTTCCCACTGACTCGACACGGCTTTTAAACTGATTCCCTAGCGGAAACGATTATTGTCAACTTGTACATAAAATGTCAGGGTTTCGAGACAGTGAAAATGCGATATCTGAAAAATATTTCATCACTGAACTTGAAAATTAATAGGTTTCTTCCTTGTATACTGCCAATAAATATGTAATCGCCGAGAGTGGTTAATGCAAAGGTTCTCTGTCAATCTTGCCCACAAATGATTATTGTCAACTCCTATCACTTCCATTATCAGAATTTTATTATTGTTTAGCGGCATATTTAAACTCATAAAAAGCAACACAGTTTTACCTCCATATCTATTTAATTATTTTAAAATTAAATTATAAGGAATAACTCTAAATCTTGAAGTTTCGCTTCACGGATTATAAAAAGGCGTAAACTGACCCAAACCTGGTACTGTAATATCGAATAATTTGGCCAAAATTTAGATTCATTCCTTAAATAACTAACCACAGAACAGAAATAGGATTAAAGATACATCTGTAAAAAGAAAAAAAAAC
The DNA here is from genome assembly GCF_032062105.1 of Saccostrea cuccullata. Lineage (NCBI taxonomy): Eukaryota > Metazoa > Mollusca > Bivalvia > Ostreida > Ostreidae > Saccostrea > Saccostrea cuccullata. The sequence continues at coordinate 40,228 of NW_026934921.1, forward strand.
TTGATGGTTTCTAAATCATGATGGGTCGAGTGATGAGCTACGTAATTAAAAACAATAGTGAAAGTTTAATGTGTAATATTATACATATATATATATATATATATATATATATATATATATATATATATATATATATATATATATATATTGAGTTCAAAGGCAACCTTGGTTTTGTCGGATTAAGAACCAAATAGTCTGTCTGATGCCTTTAGACTGAAAGCAGACAGTTTACTTCGAGTGTCGACAAAAAGTGTTTTGCCAGAAAACATAGTCAATAAATGTTTTGTTATATCTTTCATTATAATTCGTTTGACATATTTTTTTAATCATCTGCCGTAATGTAATTTCAGGATTGTTTCCTTTGAACACCAACAAATGATTTTATGCGATTAAGCTTCACCTATTCTGTGATAAGTGGTCTTACATCTCATTGATCGGTCCAACATCATATGCATGCCCTTCAGCAAAACATTAGAAATGTTAGATTTTTTTTTTTTAGATTTGTATAACTTTTTTTAAAAAGCATAATAAAGTTTTGAATATTGCAATAAAAATGTAATGGTTTGTTTAAATATCATCAATCCGAAGTAGAACAAGCTAGTCCTCTCAAAATTCTTTTTTTCGTAACCATGAGAACACTGTTTATTAAAATAAAAAACTAAAAGAAATAAAGAATATATTCAGCAGGTATTTAAACAATAAAATGCTTTCATTGTTTGCTGTTACTGGAATGAACGGAAGCAGCTGTTGCAGAAAAAATACATAACCCGCGTAAGCGGGTTAAGTAAATTTTTTCTGCAATAGCTGCGACACTTTATTGTTTATATTTAAAGACATTTTATTGTTTATATTTATATCTGTTTAAATTATCATTTTAAGTAGGATTGAAGATAAGATATTTCTTATTGTGTTAATGATGCGAACGTCTTTGTACGTTTCATTGATGGAACGGCCACTGATCAAGAAATCTGTACAGGTGATATGCCTAATGTAGTTTATGCAGGGATGAACGCAATGGGTTTTCGTAATAAATAAAGAAGAAAATATTCAGTGGATGTAAATATATCAGTATGAATAAAGATAGGATTTAAACTGTAAAATGGAGATTAATTTTAAAATTGTTTAGGGACAATTGAACAGCTGGAAAGGCAAAACCAAACAGATGACAGACTCTATACAAGACTACAACATCATTTTAAATTTTGCCGTGTTGCTGACTTTATGCGAAGAATCTTTGTTCTTGACAATTTTTCGATGACGTTCGCAATTTAACCAATATTTGTTATCATAACAAATACATTTATATACATACACACACAACTCTAATGTCTAGTATGACCTTGGATTGTTTGGTCTTGAAAGTTCATGTCGCTCCAACATTTATATATATATACAATGATGTTCATCAGTCCAGTTCAGGAATTCGTTGTTTGTGATATTAGAACAATGACCCCTGTTGAGAATCTTATTTTTTATGAGTCTATTTAAATATATTTGAAGTCAAAAGCGGCCTTACATGTATCTCCTGTTTAAATTTGCATATCTTCAATGGAATTCCGGGTTAAATATAAGTGCGATTTTACGGTAATCAATAGTGATTATGGTATTTAAAGCATTCTTCGCTCAAAAGGAATTGCAATATTTAAATATTGAAAAAATTAGAGAAATATTTGTAAATTTCGTTATATAAATACCGTATAACAGATATGTTTTCGTGCTACTAATTTGTACTATTTGTACTACTTTTTACGAGTTTATGAATGCGTAAAATTCAGAAGCGTAAAATTTCACAGAGGTAGAAAAAAACAAAACAATAAAGCCTGGCCTTGCTTTTCAATATCCTTTGGATGAGATGTCGACTATGAATGCCATTCAAATCAGGGCCTTTAGGCTACAATGAGAACTGTTGTTATTTTTTAGCAGTTTTAAATTGATTATCAATTAGTATCAAACAAGTTCATCTTAATTAATAACGCATTATGTGAACAAACATCGTCAATTACCTCGTTTTTTTTGCAAGACGCATACTTTTTGAAAATGATCCAGGTCTTCAAATTATAACAATTTTTCAAATGCGTTGATCCTTTCTTCTCATTTGTTTGCATTCAATTAAAACGTGACTTTTGAGCAAGATAACATGTCCTATATATTAAGAACAAAATTAAGTGCTTTAGCTTAAAACTTTAAAGACACTCAAATATTGTTTGATATTAGTTTTTTTCTGATTATGATAGATCTTCGCTAGTGAGTTAAGGCAACGTATAGAAATATCAATGCAATTGACTAATTTAAACGCATAGTGGTTCAAAGTATTGCACAGAAAAAGTTAAAACTTGTTTTCTTATATAAACTTGGTACCCATGACATCTTTGAAGTGAAAGTTGCGGGTCCTTCGAATGAGCCTTAAAAAACCCGAGGCCCCATGTCAGCTACAGGCGTTGGCACGATAAAGATCCCTCACTGCTCAATGGCCCTGAGTGCCGAGTAAAGGTCAAAATTTAAACCCCTTCACTGGCATTCGGTGACGTCATCATATGGATGAAAAATTCTCGAGAGGGACGTTAAACAATATACAATCAATCAATCATTATTGTAAATGTGGCTTGGTCTCACTATTTACAAACTGCGTCAACAGTTTTTAAAGATAACCTCACATTGACAAGTGTATTGCGGTCAATATGTCGTTTTTTGTTGTATGGGATTTAACAAATGACAAAACGGCATGTTATTGTAAGAATTTACGTAATCTTAACCTTTGCAGCAGATTGAAATAAATAAGGAAATATTTTTCTTTTTTGGTATTTTGGGCACCGATTAATTTTGTGTGACACTATAGCAATCATATTCATTATAAATTTGGTCCTGCCACCTTCCTGTGGCCTAGACTCTACTGCATACTAGGTTTTTTTTTTTAAATTACTATGGAGAAAATATTTAAAAATACAATTCTGGGCCTCATTAGTTTCCACAGCTACCCTGAAATCATATTACTTTGCAAAATGATTTACACCTTTCTGAAACTCTATTGCTTTCTTATTGCCCCACCAAAAAAATCAACAACAATAAAATGTCGTTTCTTTTTTTTTTAATATACTTAAAATTTCGGTAAAATTGATACGTACGCAAAGTCCTGTGGTTTTGCAGGGGAAAATTGAAATCTCTGATTAATAAAGAAGTCTACTACAAACTCCTTTATAAAAAAAGTTTTTCAAGTACACTTTCTTTACTATAAAACAATTATTATTATACCTAAAAAATTTATATGAACATTTATTTAGATAAATCTACAAACACAGCCGTGCTCATCATAATGCAATAAAAGGATTGATACGAGATAATGTTTAGAAGGCTTGAAACGATGTAATGTTTAAAAGGCTTGAAGGAGATAATGTTTAAAAAAGAAACATAATTCTTTTTAAAAAATCAGATTGTGATTTCGTTGATGAGTAAAATATATTCATGGTTAATAAATTGTCATTAGATATATATAAAAAAAAAATACTACAGTATGAAAGAAGTGGAAAGAAATCTTATACAAAATCAATTGCAATGATTGCATGAGTGACATAAAATTATTACAAGCTAATGCATGTGAAAGCATCAAGTTTTTAACACACGTTGTCTCAGCTTAGATGCTTTAAAAAAGTATTAGATTAATTTGTGTGTGAAAATGATAAAAGAAATATTTATAACATGAATAGGAAAAATATATTCATTTTCTGAATTTAGTGAACTCAACAGAGATGAATGTCATCCCTGTACAAGAAGAAGAGAAAGACAAAGAAAAGGGTGAGACTAGTTACATTGACACTGATCTTTTTCCAATCCTTATATATACAGCAAGCCAATTCTTTGCTAGAAATCATGAAATTTTGATTTTTTTCTATTCGTATTTTTCATCTGTTCATCAAATTTTCCACCCAACAAAAATGTTTATGTAAGTTGTAAATTCTATTATGAGCTGACTACATACTTATATATATTACATAACATAACGCTTTACATGCCATGAGATCACTTGGTATAAAAGCTTATACATGTATTGCTCTTTAGCAAACGTATCTAACAAAAAAATGAATTATTCTTACGCCTTCCTGTCAACTTTATCACGTTTAAATATTACCAAAAAGATTTATCAGATAAATTACTTATTTAATTACAATAAATGTACAATATAAAGATCCGTTGGTGCCTGTCCTAATAGATTTTTGTCCTTCTGCCTTCCGCTCCAGCGGCTTTAGGCCTTCGGGTTTAAAGGTCATCCCTCTACAACTCATCACGATAGAAGGGCAGACTCACTCAAGGTACTGGTTGGAAGCCCCGTGCAGTTTCTACAAGGACTATTAACAATGGACAATCGAGATATTGTCGATTTTACGATTTTTGAAGGGTCAGGTTGTCGGCAAAGTTTTTAACAAATGGCTCTAGATAGAAACATGAAACTTTTAGGTATGATAGACCTAAGTCTATAGATATGCGTAAGGTATTTCATTTTTATCGGAAGTGCCGCACGTCGGCGCCAGCTATGGCCCGAAAAATGTCACATCGCAAATTTCAAAATTTTTAACATGTTTTGTACGATATCTTTTTACCTGGAAATATTTTGTTAGAACATATAGAGCAAAAGAAGTGTAGAATTTCAAGATCTTTCAAATGATATCTCGAAAAAAGGGCTGGACCCTAAATTAAAGGGCCTAGAGGGGCCAAAAGTTTTTCTTTTATATCTCAAAAAGTATTGAGAATTTGTAAGACGTTTAAGAAGCAAAGTTGTTTAAAATGTCAAGCTTAATCTACTGGGGTCGTCAAAATACGTCCGGCGACGTCACTTCCGGCCAAACCGGAAGTAGTCGGAAAACGCTTATTTTTGCCATTCTTGACAAGTTATTGGGTAACATATGTCACTGGAAGCCTAAAACTTAATTTTCCGTCCGTTGACGTCACTTCCGGTTTAATAAAATAGATTATTTTGAAGGTTTTTAACGAAAAATTGAAATTATAACGTTACTGGAGAGGACTTAGCTCATTGCTTTCTTTTGTTGACGTCACATCCGGCACTTCCGGTCAAAACAGGACGGAAGACCTACTCGTTGCTTTGCAACGAGCTTTGCTCTAGTTATTATTATTATTATTATTATTCTATTTTTCATAGTACAGCCGATATGATTTCAAAGATTTTCTCAGGGAAGATGCATCATGAGAATATCTCCAGACGTGTTTTTCTTTTTTTCGAAATTCACTTCCGTTCGCGATTTTGGGGGATTTTTGTATTTTATAAAAGGCATTTTGTCCAGCAGTTTTCTCGAGAACAGCTAAAGATATGAAAGTAAAACTCACTGAGGTGATAGAACGTCCAATTCCATTCTGGGCAACGGCCTCTATTTTTCGTCGTCGGCACTTCCGGTCGCACACGGAAGTGAATTCAAAAAGTCACATTTCTCAACTTTTTTGTTTTTCAATATTTTTCTTTAGTATTTACAGGGATTATAGTGTGTATTATGAGAATTCTAAATATGTATTTAGTATCTTGATGCGTGCATCTTTTGAAAAGATATGACCAAACCAAACTTTGTCCCACTGTCGAGGGTTCGAATCCCGCTGTGGGCGTTGAATTTTTTTTTTCTTTGTTTCTGTCTTTTTTCAGGTGCAAATAACTTTTCTCTCTTTTTTAACATGTACGGAAGATTTTGCCGATTTTTAAAAGCTATTTTTGAGATATTTTGAGGAATACCTGTAATAATTATGAGATAAGTTAAGAGGCTGCTGTAAATGAACGTAAACGAAAAAAAAAAAAACATTCTGAAATTTCATGGAATGACGCAGCATAGAATTCTAGCGAAAATCGGTCGGAAGACCTGCTTGTTGCACCAGCAACAAAAACGCATCTAGTTAAGGTCTTCCGTCTTCAGCGGAAGACCTTTCTGTTATTCTAAGGTTTCTTTTCCACAGTTTTTATTATTTTTTTTCTTACATATTTTGTGCACGCGAGTTCTCGAAAACGCCTTGATCGATTTTCATGAAACTTTCAGGAATGATAGAACATCAAAAAATCTAGATATATATTTTTTTGTTTTGATGACCTCACTTCCGGTTCGGAGATTTCTGCGATTTTGTCATTTTTAGAGGGTCACGTTGTCCGGCAATGTTCTCAAAAACCATTGAAGATAGAAGTGTGAATTTTTGAGGGATGCTAGAGCAAACTTTGGAGAAGTGCCTTTTGTATATCACAACTACCGGAAGTACGAAGCGCCGACGCTCGCTATAGCCCGAAAATAGACCTATCGCGAATTTCAAAATTTTTAACACCTTTTCTACGATATCTTTTTACCTGGAAATATTTTGTTAAAACATATAGAACAAAAGAAGTGTAGAATTCCAAGATCTTTCAAATGATATCTTGTAAAAAGGGCTGGCCCCTAAAATTAAGGGCCTAGAGGGGCCAAAAGTTTTTTCTTTATATCTCAAAACGTATCGAGAATTTGTAATACATCAAAGAAGCAAAGTTGTCCAAAATGTTAAGCTTAATCTTTTGGCGTCTTCAAAATACGTCCGGCGTCGTCACTTCCGGCAAAACCGGAAGTGGTCGGAAAAAGCGTATTTTTGCCGAGCTTGGGAAGTTTATGGGTAACATATGTCTCTGGGAGCATAAAAATTAATTTTCCGTCCGTCGTCGTCACTTCCGGTCAAACCGGAAGTAGCAAAAATGGCTTATTTTTGCATTAATTAACATAGTTTTAGATGATTCAACCCATTTTTTGGCGTTATTTCTCATTTTTGTTAAAAATGAAAGCTACTTCCAGTCGAACAGGACGGAAGACCTACTCGTTGCTTTGCAACGAGCTTTGCTCTAGTTCTTATTATTTTTCTTCTTCCTGGGAAAATCTTGTCCACTGGTGATCTTGTAAACAACACATCTGACTTAGGTGAAACCTTTTTAGGGTTAGTAGGCATGTTAGGTAGAGTTGCCGAACAAAGGTCATTTTGCTTGCAAGAGCGCGCACGTGCAGCACTTGAAATGATCAATATAATGGATATTGCCGTAACTTTTCTATTTTTTTATGAAAAGTCTTAAAACTCATAATGTAAGGATATATTAGTAGTATAGACAAGATGACATGGTCAGAATAGCAAGATCTCACGCGCATGCACGTGCGCTTCGCTCTGATTGGCTGAAACTAAAGTCTCAATATCTTTCTTGTTTTAAGTCATAAACTTAGTCACATATTATGAAGATCTACAGCATGATATATAAGACTTTTCATGAAAACACGTACATGCACGTGTGCTGGAAAGAGCGCGCACGTGCAACATGTGAAATAACCAATATAATTGATGAAGCCGTAACATTTCTATTTCTTGATGAATTTTTTTGAAACTCATAATGTAAGGATACATTAGTAGTATAAACAAGACGGCATGGTCAAAATAGCAAGATCTCACGCGCATGCACGTGCGCTTCGCTCTGATTGGCTGAAACTAAAGTCTCAATATCTTTCTTGTTTTAAGTCATAATCCTTTGAAATTTTGAACATAGTCCTACATTATGAAGATCTACTGCATGATATATCAAAATTGTCATGAAAGGATGCGCATGTGCAAGTGCTGCAATCTGGTTGGCTGAAACTTTAAATGGCTATATCTCCTTTGTTTTTTGACGAAATGCTTTGAAATTTAAAACATAGAAATGCATAAGGATATCTTACAATATGATATAGAAAAAAAATCATGAAATCACGCACATGCACGTGTGCTGCACTCTGATTGGCTGAAAATTAATGGCTATAACTCCCTTGTTTTTCAACCAAACATGGGATTTAGAACATAGATAGATATTAGGACTCCTACAAGAAGGTATGGCCATCATGGACATGCACGCACGCACGCACATGAAACAAGTGGAATTAAAATGCTAAAATTTGAATGAAATTGGTACACTTCTGGGTAAACGTTGTTAAAGTCTCAAATGCATAGAGTTTGTCTTATTTAATGAAACTTATAGGGAATATGGCACCAAAATGGAGTTGGGGAGCGTTTGGGGAACATCTGTGACGTCATAGTAAACATTTCCCGTACAAATAAGGCCCCGCCTCCTTACTTTAACCTTAACTGTGCTGCGTATACATAGAAATCTGATTAACCGAAACACACATGCTAAAACCGATGAAAAATGTGGTCACTGTGTGTTCTTGCCTAGAAAATGTAATAACTGGAATCAAATTATAAATACAAAACCTTACCTCAGTAAATCTGGACCATTACGCACAACAAATACAAGAAAAAAACTCTGTAAGAATGAATAGTTACTTTGTGAAACTCTTGATTAAAAGATAATACATTTACCCACGTGATTTATATATATAAAAGTGTTTCAACAAAAAATAATATAAGTTGATTTTATTTTCATCCTTACAGTGATATTTATATTCCATAATGACAGATATTTTCTATTTAAATTTTGATTGAAATCTCTACGTATTTGATTCATCATACTCGCATTGCAATTTTAAATCATGGTAGATTTGAAAGAAAATTGAATTGAATACAAATCTTTGCATCTCTACATTTTTGTTTTGTTTTATATCTTTTTTTTATCATTATTAGTATTTGATAGTTCATCAAATTCAGTTTAAAAAGTCATATTTCAAATAATATTAAGAAAATTATGAAAAAAGATTTCGCCAACAGTTTAATTAAGAAGACTTATTTCTTAAAACAAACACGACGCAGCTGATTTATTTGAATATCCTGGAGTTTGGAATAATTTCTAATGACTAAATATAGCATCATAGAAAAATGATGCATTGGGGGTTGAGGGTGGGAGTGGGGTATGAATTCGCGGGTTTTTGTTTACTTAGTTAATTAATGATAACATTTTTTTGTAAATAGAAAAAAAGAAATAATAGAGCAAATAAAACTATAATAATGTTAGTCATTGAATTTCATTTCGAAAAGGAGTTATATATGATAAGAGCCAATTTTGTCCCCCTAAAAATCATCATTTTAGAATGACATTCAGATATGTTTAATTGATATTTATTTTGTAGAAGAGATTATATTAGAAATAAATCCAATATAGTCTTCAGATTTATATGCATTCACTACCTGTAAATGACTTGAGAAATAATGCTATTTTTGCTATCTAACAAAAAAGCCAAAAATATACCTTTTTTGATGTTTTTTTTTTCTTATGGGATACAAAGAGCGCAGTGTATAACATACATAATTTTTCTGTCACTAATTAGTATTGGTTAGATACATCTTTGGTAAAAATATAAAGGTTGTTTTAGGCTGCGCTCTATATTTTCTGGGAGAAAAAACTGCTTGTAAATAAGCAGTTTTATACAAAATATGCTAAAATGGCGGGCAAACGTGATTTTTATGATGTCATATTTTTATAATAACGGCATTTTGATCAAAATGAAAATGACCAATAAAGGTCGCATATAAAGCTGTACAAATTAAAGCTATGTACATGTATAAAGTAAAATTAAGATATTCATTTTAAGGGGCCAAATGAGACGCTTATCATATATTGCTCTTTGTTTTCAGATTTGGAGCTCCTTTTGGACTTTGTGTCCAGACAACTTTCTTTCGCGGACCTTGCCATTGTTTCCACATATCTTGGTGAGCCTCAGTTGGCAGAGACGACCTATTTGGACAGGACCCCCTCCGAAACCTATTGCAAGCTTTTCCATGTGTGGCGATGTAAATATACGCGCATAGACCACAAAGCTAAATTGAAGGAAGTTTTCTCCTCCATGGAGAGACAAGATTTAATTGAGAGAATGGAAATGTTCTCTAAAGACAGCTATTTCTATAAAGAAGTTTTAGTCAATCCAACAGAACAAGCTCAGTCTTCTGACTTTATCATAATGAGTAAACATTTAGCCTCTAGATCTCAACACGTCTTGCACTTTCTTGGTTTGAAACAGACTGGTATAGATCAGATTGAGAGAGATAATAGAACTACTCAAGAAAAAATACTGAGAGCTTTATCAAAAATCCAAAAAGATAGGTCATCACTAACAAGACAGAGTATTTGCAATGCTCTATATTACGCAGACCATTCTGACGTCATAGATATTCTAAACTCTAGCTGGAACAGGGCAGGTCAGTATTATTCATTTTTCTGAGATTTTGATGCACAAAATCCAAAGAAGCATGTATGTGTTAAACATAAAAAATACTAATATTCTGTTCAACAAAACTTGAGATATACAGAGAATAATACATACCCTTTTCCATATCACATCCTGTATCAGCCCGAGACACCAATATCAGCCAGAGGGCCGAAGGCTGATACAGGATGTGATATGGAAAAGGGTATGTTTTATTATATTTATTATATACATAGTAATAAATTACAGAACACATTAATTTGAGAAGAAAATAAGTAAATTATCATGCATAGACTTCTTAAAACATACACAGTCTAATGTCTCATACAGTTTCGGTTTGTTTCTGCATGTACTTCTATTTCAAATCTCCCCAATTCGTAATTTTTAAAAAATCTATTATTTATCAGTTAGATTATCATTACATGCAAAAAGTAAAAAAAGTCAGAGAATTATTTAACCCCCAAAATATGTGTATGATCACAAGTACTGTTTTTTTAGGTTTAATTTTCTAGGGTGTGATACTGATCCCTAGCAGCCCTGCAGGGCCGATAACTTATATCAGCCCCGCAAATCCATATCAGCCCTGCAGAGCTGATACGGCTATTGTGACGTCAGCCATATCGCATATGCAAAAATCCTGTATTCATTTTTTTTTATAAAGTATGTGATAAAACAAAATATTTAATGTTAGTTACACAGGTAAAATTGCAACGTATGTTCAACATATGATGAACATTCGTTTAACATATGTTCCGAAACATATGTTCGCCATAAAAAAAAACGAGCAACATATGGTTAACATATGTTTCTAAACATATGCTTTTAACATATGCTATTCATCTGTTTTGTATGATTATATGATCAGCATACGTTTATGTTCATATGTTGAGCATATGTTAATTTTATTTCTCTCTTTACGTTTTCCCATTAATACTTGGTATTTCCTTGAATTGCAATGTGAACTAAATGAACTAAATATTAAACTTGTCCTTAACTGCCTTAAGTTAACAATTAGAAATTAAAAGAACAAAATTGGGGTAATGGTGTCTGTTCTTCAATGTACATGTATTCATTATGAAAAAGGCAGGCTGTATATTGATCCTGTAAAAATATCAAATAATTATTTACACAATTTATTATTAGCATATCTAACTACAACAGAGACTTTAGTTTTTCTGCTCTGGAAAACAAAAATGATCAGATCAAACAGTAAAAATAGGAGGTTATAATTGCTCTATGTAACAAAGACTCTATGAAAGCTTCATGAATTTTATTCAGTTTTATAAGAGAAGATGAGGATAATAGTTGGGTACCCAACAATCAATATCAATAAAATCAAATTGAAAGTCTACAAAGATAAACTTTACATGTAAGTGAATAAGGAAAACAGTTCACATATTTAGAATAGTTGCAGCGTACTTAAGAAATATCAATTAAAGTATTCTGAAAGAGTTTTTGCTTTATATATTAAGATAGGATGGATGTACAAGAAATATATGTCAAGCCTGAACAAAAGAAAAACATATGATTTGCCCGATATTCATCTCCGTAATGAAACATTGGGTTTTACAGATGTTGTAGCAAATATTAAGCCAACGGAGAGAGACAAATGTATCGCTGAGATCCATGTCAAACCAGAACCTAAGAAGAACATCCCTGATGTTAACGAGACGGATATAAATACTGAAATAGAGAAGAGAAAGCCTGCTGTCCAAAATACTGATGTCAAAAGTAAACCAGAATATGGTTTAGGCAATGAAGAAGAAGGAGAAGCGGTCCGTAGTGATACCGATGAGGATGGCAGTAGTGATTCTGAAGATATCGGTGAGTTAATAAAGCAAACAGTTCAAGTATTTTTTTTTTCTTGACAATGTAAGATATTGGGATATATTTACATATTTTATGTCTTAAAATGAGGGATACTATTTAAAATACAAAATCATACTTTTATATTTAAGTAGAATCTGGAGGACTTTTGCAAATGAAAACAAATGCTGATCTTAATATTAAAGTAGATCGAGGTCAGGGAGAATGATTACATTATACCAGACAGACTCACGTCAATAGTAAACCGGTATTAGTTCATTGTGATTCAAAGACCAGCTTCAATAGTAACCTATAAAATTGAGCGAATGTCGTTTGAATACTACATGTAAATAAGCAAATTCAAAGAATTGTAGTCCCCCGCATTTGGGGTCTTTGTTTGTGACATGCCATTTTTTATGGCATGTTGTGTCAGATATGAACGCCCTATCACATGCCATTTAAAAATTATCACCGAAGTTATTTTTTTTTTAAATAATAAGGTCAATTCTGAATGTCAAGGTCTAGCACATGTCAATTTGAATGCCCAATCTCTTCTCTATCAAAAGAAAAAAAAAGTTTGTTTAACACTGATGACCCTGTACGGCAACAGAGCGAAGATTAAAGTTTTATTGAATGCAAATTAAATATATTATTACCCAAAGTAGAGTCTTTTCACAAGTAATACTATTGTGAAATACTCAGCTATGTTAAGGAAGGTCAGAATTCACATTCCTTGTACATAGTATTTGAAGCTTAATTGTGACGTCATTCAAATTTAGCAAGCCTTAAAAATCAATTAACGACATGATCATGCGTAAATAACAACTTGATTTTATTTATCTTATTAATTATTTTAAAATCTTGTAAAATTACAATACTTGATAGAAATACAGTTGAGTAAATGAAGAAAGTCTTTCGTCATATATGACGTCATCAGCCTTGACATGGCGCAGCACAGGTAACCCCGAGGACTAGATTCACTGGTTTAATAATTACAAGAATGCTCAAATAAATATGATACCATTGCTTTTTTAAAAACCTTATCATTAAAACTTAAAGACAATAATTTATTAAATACAATGTGTAATGATTTTGAAATAATCTGGCAGCATTGGAGCTGCACAGGGACAAGGAATTTTAGAGATTATGCTAAAACGATAAGCGTATTTGTGATTAACATAAAAAGTGCAAGGGCATAGACTAATTTATTTGAGCTGAAACTTGAAAGATTAATCGCTGATAAAGTGTATATTTTGAAAAGTGCTGGGAGCTGATCTTGGTCTGCATAAGATTATTTCTATTTATAACAGAATTTAAGCGAAGTTGAAATTTTAAGCTATTATAAACATTTTGAGCAAAATTTTCAGTATTTTGCAGACAGCACAGACTAGCTCCGAGCACTTTTTGGGTAGAGAAAATAAACATCTTTTAATGTGTATCATTTTTTTTTCATGAAAAACAGGCGTATGCCCTTCCACTATCATCATTTCCTACATCCAGCTTAACAATTCTATTTTTATACAAGTTACGTGACAAACAGCTGATACAAGCGATATAACTGGTTATAACTACGGCCCAATCGTATCCATTATTTATAGCTATGTTACATTTTCTACAAATACATGTATTCAGTTGCTTTGTTACAATTTTTTAAAAGAAGTAATACATATTAAAACGGTGCAAAGGTAACATTTTCCATATCGGTCCTTAACATAGCTGAGTATAAAAGTCCTACTACAACCTGATCAAAACCTATTCAATCGTTACATGCATGGTCCAAGCTAAGATATATTTGAAACGTTGGTCAAACTTCAAAGTCAAAGGGTCAATTGTTGGTTTCATTAGAAAGGTCTTGTCACAAGGATTACATATTTGAAGTACAAAAGCCCTAGTCCTTACATTTTAAAAGTTATGGCAAAGGTTAAAGTTTTTTTTTTTACAATGACAAATCTCTAATACACGTGTAACGTTGTGTGGGATTGCTTTGAGATGTAGTAGGGACACCAGATCAAAACTTTTATCTTTACGACACCTTGCTTAAATAAGCGATTGCCTATAAAATATATACTGAATATCTAAACCCTGAGTATCCATCAGTACGTTTCGTACACATAAACGAATTCATAGCTGTATGTGGTAGTCGAGTCCCCCTCCCCCCTCCCTCCCCATGTAGAATTTTAACACATGCACAGCTGTGTTGGAATTAGAAATATATATTAAAACTTATCTTATTGCAAATTTATTTTGTTTTGAACAACGAAACTGAGTGATTTTTTCTCATGAAGAAAGTGAAACATAATAATAAAATATTATAGTAATTAAATCTGACCAGACCTTTTACGGTGTTTTCATGTTTGGGATAAGGAGAACGGCGCAAACGTTTAGACATATATGTTTCACTCAGCATCTGTTATCTAGCAAAATCAAATTGGAATCACAAAAAGTCTCTTGTGTTGATATCAAAGTCATTATTCATTTACTATCTCCAATTATTGATTAACAAATAGGCCTGCATCAAATATATAAGATTTGTAAAATCTCTGGATTTTAATTATTTCATTTTGCTGATTCATTAGAACTCTTTCATGCTAACATATAAACTATGAACTTTTGAGTATACCCTAGCCAATCAAAATCATATCAAGATAAGTTATTTTTATAATATAGCTGTAGTATTTTAGATTCTGATTTCGTTATACCTGTGATTTTGAATTCCGCTCATTCGACTTGAAAGGTGATTGATATTACAAGCGGATATAAAAGTACAATACACTTGTGACCCCCCTCCCCTCCCCCTCTTAGAAATTTTGAAAGTAGGCTATGACTTATATTATTTATGTCATACTTTGATACATAACTAACTAATGTCACTATGTTTGTGCATTGCTTTACATGAAAAGCCAGGATTTTCCGGGGGCTTTGTTCCCTCGACCTACCTGGGAGACTAAAGATTGCCCCCTGACCCCCTTCTGGAACGCAATAAGCACACCCTCAATTCAAATCCCGTATCCATCCATGGATATAACATGTTCTATATCTTAATTTCTTTTATGTAACACGCATTGTCCTAGGAAGAAAGCGTGGGAGTGAGTGATACATGTACATGTACCGGGTACATAGAGTACTAGAAGAAACTTGGGTAATTTATTCTAGTACCTTTTCATTAGATGACCTGATTTTATCCCAGGCTTTCCTCTGTCCGTCTGTCAATCTGTAGTTCTGTCCGTCTGTCACAAAAACTTTAACCTTGTTCATATCTTTTGAAATAGAAGAGATAGGGCTCTAATATTACATGTGTATATTGCCAGTGGCAAGATATTTCTAAACACTATAAGTTTTTTTTTACCTTGACCTAAAGTTTCATTTACTTTTAAAAGTGAATCAAACTTTTGGGACTGAGTCAAAAGATATATTTAAATCAACTGAAAAAATATTATCACACTGAATACACTTACGAAGGATGAGAGCCCTAGCTCAAAATGTTCAACAATTTTAGGCCAAGGTTAAAGTGTTGTATTTTTGAAAAGAAAGGTCAAACCCCAAGGTTAAACTTGGTGGTATCCAAAGAAAGGTAAAACCCTAGCAACACTCAATCAATAGTTATGGGCTAAATCAAAGTTGACAACAGACAGACAGAGAGACAAAAACAATATAATCCCCGAGATCTTTCGACCCAGGGCAAAAACAGCAAGCCTTTTTGTGACCATTAATTAAACGTCTTATTAAATGGGTGGTACTGTAGCTCTCTAGTAGTCAATTATTTTATTTTTCTTACCAGAGAGCTACATGTACAGATATACAGCTGATGATAATATTGGCATTGTAGCAACCTCTAATGATAAAACGCCGCTGAATGATACAAATAGCATTAAGCGTTACAATTGCAACGCTTAATACCATGATTTATTGCATTCATAGCTGACATTCTCAACCGCTAATGCTAAATCGCCACTTAATGATAAAATTATATCATTAAGCGTCACAAATGCAGTGCAACACTGACGCTTAATGAAAGAAGCAAATATCGACATAGTCGACGACTAATGATACACAATTGCAACCTTTAATGATATAAAATTTAGAAACGGCTTGTAATATCTAATAGAAATACACATCCATCTTTCCAATGAGATATCTATTGCCAAAATATTTATATATGCCCTTGTGCTATATAAATGGTAAGAATTGAAATTTTACTGTGTTTTCTATAGCTAGTTAAGGTAACTTCTTTAAGCCCCGAAGTTTAAGAAACAGACAGTAAGACAGCTGGGAGAAAGAGTTACAGACAAAGAGATAAATAAAGTGATATTCAAATCCTTTAAAAGAACCGTTTTTTAAATGAAAATACAGAAGCGAACAAGCAAATTCCTTGTAATTCAATACAATTATTTGAATATCAACCTAAAGTTGTATACATGTATAATATATTTGATTATTTTTATCGAAACTTTGTATTTAAGATTTGATACAGCTTCACACATGCCACTCCAAATTCAAAAAAGAGAGACATAAATATTGACAACTTATGTTTAAGGATATATATCACAAAGAATAGAATTTAAGGATATATAACACAAAGAATAGAATGAACATGTAATACCAGGCACGTAACATCGTTTTTAAAGTGGGGGGGGGGGCAACCAGAGAAAAAATAAAATTTTCACTTACCTGTAAAAGTTGACAAGCAAAAAAAAAAAACCTGCTCAAACTCGAAAATCATATTTCATGGTTCAACTTTCATTCACTTTCATTTTTTTCCATACAATAGTACATGTTCCTTCATATAACTATAATGTGGTAAGAAGTGGGGGAGGGGGGGGGCAACCTACCTTTTAATGGACATTTTTCAATAGTAACGATAATATTGGGAAAAAAGTGGCCCCCACCCTGTTGCTTCATGTGCGTGTTTGAATACATTGAATGATATATTGTTTTTAGAAAAGGGTTCATTTATCCTTCATTGGTTTGAACATATTTAATTGTATAAATACTATACAAATGGTTTGAACACAAGTTCTAACAACTTACTAGGTTCTCACCATGTATAATCCTTCATTTGTGATCGGTGTTACTTGAATGCATTACTGTTGCGTGATTATTTTAGAATCAATTTTGAGTACTTGTATACATCAAATAACAAGAAAACATTGATGTAACCATCAATTGTCGCCCGGGAAATAAATGAAGTAAACAATTGAAATGAGTCTTCATCATCAAACCGCTTCGATATATATGAAATAGACACGCTTCGAAATTATGGAGACGATAGTCGGGAATATTTTGAAAACTTAAAGTCGGATGAAAAGCGAACAAAAACGATTCCCTTTTAAACTTCATCAATTCCTCAAGTAGGCCTAAATGGTGGCTGCATAAAACATAAATTGAAAGCAGCAGACACATGCATCACCAACATTTTTAAATTCAAAATGCATTTTACTTTAAGAATATAAAATACGAACAGTGAAGATATACGTTTTTATGAGATAAGTAAAATTTGATGTTCTAATAAAAGGTACCTGTGGGTTTTTTTTTTTATAGTAAATTATAAGCAAATTATTATATTAAATATGAAAAACATATTTTTAAAGATTCACCTTATAGAAGTAAATATATTTCGTATATCTTAATTCACAAAGGAAAAGAACATTCTGATTTATAATCTTTTTTAAGATTTATAAAACTTTTAATTCTGAATAACTCCATACCCATACACTAACACTTAAACCTATATGTATATAGCAGCCCGGTCCTCCGGGCTGCAATAAAATACATGTTCACTGAAGTTGATGAAGCTGACTTTTTGTTTTGTCTAGATTATGCATATTTCATTTTGTTGTATATTTGTGTTTTTTCGGTATATAAGACAAAGTTTACATTTGCCTAATATTAAAATGAAATAAATTTAAATAAATAGTTCTTTATCGGTACAAGACACAGCCTATACATTAATATTCATTTTTTGTACGATGTCATAATTATTTGAGAGGAATGGTCCGGTTCTTAAAAAAAAAACTCGGAACCTTTTTGAATCTTAACCTTGAAATATAATGATCTATAAAGAATCGTAATCGAAACATAATTACATCAAAGTTCCATAGTTTTTACTATAGATAATCAAAGATCCAAAGTTTTCACTTTTGTAAATTAATGTTTCAAATTTTTACTATTTATCCTTTTCCCCAGACTTTCCCTATATGCAACCTACACGGTAGGTTTTTTTTCATCATCCAAAGAACTATATGCGGTATATTGCATATACTTGCCCCCACAAAAGTTACATTTTGAAAACTTCATGAAATGTGCTAAATTCAATAAATTGTATGAGAAATATAAATTAACAGAACATATTATAGTTTCAAAGCAGTTCATTCACAATTTTTGTTTTTATGACGTCACAAACTAGTCCAATTTTAGAATTTTTTTCAGAAAGAGGACAGAATTGACAAAATTTCAACAATTTTTAGCTTTTAAAAATATAGAGCGCATGTTTGTTCAGGATTGATATTTACATATTTCATTGATATTAACATTCTACACATGATATCAAAATATTGATCCTGAGCACACATGCGCTCGGTGACTTTTACTCAAAATATCGACGAAATATGCACATTTTTCTGTAGAATTCATTAAAAACTGAAATTTTCATCATGTTTGTGACGTCATTACGTACATATGACGTCATTACTTATGAAAATATTCAGTGCTTTGAAGTCAGCACATACTCCCCTGTTTAAGAACTTAATAAAATATACCTCCGTCAAAGTTTGATTGTGGGGGCAAATATTGGTTATTACCGAATAAAGTTCTTTACCTAGGGTCTTAAAGTAAGTATTTCCAGTCGAGGTATTGCTTTTTATAACGATAAAAAATAAAAATCAAATAAATGTCATTGCAATAGGAACTCTAACTCGTGCATATTTTTGCCAACTAGTCAGCACAAAGAAAATGTTCAAACACGTCTGTGTTTAATTCTTTCGTTCCCAGCATTTGTGCTACTTTCTATCCAATCAATAGGATGAGCTAGCAATCAAGGGGGTCGATTAAACATCTACAGTCCCTGAAACGTTCTACTTTCCCACCTGAACGGTGAACGAACGGTGAACAAACAGTGAACGAACGCAGAGCGAACGGTGAGTGAACGATGTGTGAACGGTGAACGCAACTTGGTGAACGATGTGTGAACAGTGAACGGTGAGTGAACGCAGAACGCGAACGGAGCGCGAACGCGAGCGCAAAGTGAACGGTGACGCAAGATGAACGATTTATTCGGAATGCCTTTGGTCTTTTCCTTGCATTGAAATTATTTTTTTATTCTATAATTCAAATGTCATCAATAAATATAAATAAACAATAGATAAACAAAAGAGAAATAAATAGATACATAGATAAATAATAAAAATAGAATTCTGCATATACGTAACTATGTTTAAATCGATATTTTTATAACATGATTTTAATCGCCTTCAAACGTGTATTTGTTACCGCGTGTAGTTAAGAAAATAAATTAATCTTATATAGTAAAAAATTATGCTAATTCTTTCAACTAATAAAATAATGTGGACTTTAGAAGGTGAAACTACTTCTGAGATACTCAATAGATAAATAAATAAATAAATTAATTAATTAATTCATCAATAAATAAATAAATAAATAAAAACATTTTTTTTGCACATACTTATGTTTAAATCGATATTTTAATAACCTGATTTTAATCGCCGTCAAACGTATATTTGTTACCGCGTGTAGTAAAAAAAATAAATAAATCTACTAATATAGTAAATAACTAGATACGATCTCGTTGCGATCAACGAGTGGGTCTTCCGTCCAATTCTTGATGAGATGAGATAAGATATTGATTGCGATTTTCATTCTAAAAGATTGATTTACCACAATCTGTAAACAGACATTGATCATCATTAAAGACTTAAGAAATCGACCTTTTGTTCTAACGGCCCCTAATTTTAGGAATCGGCCCTTTTTATTCATATCATCTTAAAGCTCATAAGATTTTGAACATTTTGTGTTCAACAACTGTTCAGAAATTCTTTTTCGTTTTTGAGCTATTAGCAAAAGAAATATTTAGGGGCCAACCCTTCAACTCCTTAATGGGTACGTTTAGCAAAAAATAAAAAGTTGCATATTGTTTAGAACATTATTTTGAACATCTTTTGTTCAATATTGCTTATCAAAATATTTCTCCCTTTCGAGATATAAAGCATCAAAGATTTAGCATTCTGGCCCCTTGTGGCCCCTAATTATGTACCATACGACATAAAAATCATAATATATAGTTGTAGACGGTTGAGATAATCATCTTTGCTTCAGTAATATATTACAAAATATTAACTGATAAAGAGTTATCGAAAAAAGATATTTGGCCTCTCTTGGCCCCTTTTCGAATGCCAAGCCCCTTTTTTGGGATCTCATCTTAAGGATCTTAAGATTTTGAACCTTTTTTGTTCAATAACTATTCAGAAATTCTTTTTCGTTTTTGAGCTATTAGCAAAAGAAATATTTAGGGGCCAACCCTTCAACTCCTTAATGGGGACGTTTAGCGAAAAATGAAAGGTTGCAGACTGTTTGGAACATTATTTTGAACATCTTTTGTTCAATGTTGCTTATCAAAATATTTCTCTCTTTCGAGATATAAAGCATCAAAGATTTAGCATTCTGGCCCCTTGTGGCCCCTTATTATGTACCATACGACATGAATATCATAATATATAGTTGAAGATTGTTAAGCTTAACATTTTTTGTTCAGTAATATATACCAAAATATTGATTGTTAAAGAGTTATCGATTAAAGACTTCTGGGCCCTTTTTGTCCTTAATGTGATGAGTCAGCGCTTTTTTCTTGGTATAATATGAAAGATCTTGATGCTCTGCACAAATGATGTTCAGTATATTTTAACAAAATATTTATACTTTAAAAGATATGATGCGAAACGTCTCAAAAAATCGGTCATGATTCGTGTCCTAAATTTTGACCCCTACCGAGCTCCCATACTAGGCACTTCCGGAAAATATCCTGACCCAGGTGCAATATGGCAACATGTCCTCTACCATCCCTGAAAATTTCAGCTTTCTAGCTTGACCCGTTTTTGAGTTCCATCACAGACATGGAGGTCATCTAAATTTTGATTAAAGGGCGATAACTTCCGACCGGAAGTGATTTTTTCAAAATCGAAGCGCCGGTACAAACTTCAGACAGAACCACATCAACACCGCAAATTTGAACCAAATCGATCGAGCCATCTCCGAGAAATCTTCTGCACAAAATCGGTAAGGAGAAAAAAGAATAATAACTAGATACGATCTCGTTGCGAGCAACGAGTGGGTCTTCCGTCTAATTCTTGATGAGATGAGATAAGATTTTGATTGCGATTTTCACTCTAAAATAATGATTTACCACAATCTGCAAAAAAGACATTTAACATTAAAGACTAAACAAAAATCGGCCTTTTGCCCCTAACGACCCCTGAATTTAGGAATCAGCCCTTTTTATTCATATCATCTTAAAGATCTTAAGATTTTAAGCCCCTCTTGGCCCCTAATTCGAGTGCCCAGCCCCTGTTTCTGGATCTCCTCTTAAACATCTTAAGATTTTGAACATTTTGTGTTCAACAACTATTCAGAAATTCT
>NW_026934922.1:0-6156 GCF_032062105.1 Saccostrea cuccullata
AAGTATGCCTTGATTATTCCATCGAATAAGATATGTTTCCGTGTTGTATAATGACTATTGGAGCATTTATGCAATTAGTTTTGTTTGGTGTCATATTTCTGTTCCCTATATGCAAGATAAGTTATGTTAGCATGCAACATGATTATATAAACATGCCACATATTTATGTCAACATGTAAGTAAATTATGTTGACATGAAAGTTACCAATCTTGTAAGAAAATATAATTTTAATATGGGTAAATCTATCTACTAACGCTGGGATCTGACATCGTAGATGCAAGATGCAAAATAATTACGTAGACATGAGCTCGATTACTCTATAAATTTCAGTTTTTATTTTCATACAGATACTTCAAATAAACTCCTTCCCCAAATTGCTTTAATTTTCCCTTTTAGACCATATATTTCCTCTTTCTCGGAAATCTTTTTTTTCATTTACACAAGGAAATAATACAGAATTAGACCCAGTCCGTACTCTCACTACTGTAAGAATATCTTGAATTGGGATTGTAAGTCTGCTTAGGGATGAATGTACAGTTAAACTGGTACCATTTTTTACAATTAACGTAGAACCTACGTCGTATGACATCATATTCTAATGCAATTGTTTTGTAAAACACGTTTTGATTGGCTAATGCACTGATGTTTGAAGCACAATCTCTCACCAGAGGGCGCGCTCCGCTTACACCTCTGTTGTCGTCTAAAAAGTAGTTCCGATTTTCAAATTAGTATATGTCAACAAAACTTGTATAAACATTGATTGTTTTGTATGTTTTGTTAATGATTTTACGTGTTTTAAGCTCTCTGGTAGTAAATATTTTCTAACTCTGTCTCCTTGGTTTCAAAATGAAAATGTGTGTAAAAATTCCAAACAAAATAGTGCCGTATATATTGAAACTATTTTAATATATATCCAAATTTTGAAAGAACAAAAGAAGTGCTACAGATTGATATTTCTAATTTCATTTGTAATAATTACCAACTTTGTGGGAATCTATGATTTATTTTCGTTTTACAAGATTCTTGTAATTTAGACGATAACAGGAGGTGTTGGAGCGGAGCGTAAAGACGCCCTCTGGTGAGAGATTGGTTTGAAGCAGTAAAACAGCATGAGCGAGGCAGAAAGCTTTTCATTGTGACGTCATAATAGAGCGACGCAAAAACACAATGCTCCGTGACGTATTTTATATCACGAAACTCAACAACATAAGATGTAAACAACAAGCAAAATGCATGGATTGCATTAGAATGGGAATAACTGATCTTCTAATTTGGTATTTGCGACCGTTAATGCTGATTTAACGGTAGCAAACGTGCCAAGGGCGGATCCAGAGGGGGGGTCCAGGGGGTCCGGACCCCCCCTTTTACGCGGACCAAAAAAAATTATTACACCCCCCCCCCCGCAAAAAAAAATTAGAAATATAAATCAAGAAAAAAAAGGAAAGAAATAGAAAGTTGACGAGATTTTACCGGAAACATCAGCGCTGTACGTATACACTTTTGTTTAGAATAACTCTGAAGCTGCTTCCAGTAAGGCATGAAGATTAAACTGTCCATAATTCATAAATATTATGGAAAGCTTTTACTTTTTTATTAAGAGTTGTTTATATTGAACTAGGCTACTAGCCAAATGTTTGATTCTTAGGCTGAGTCATACACGACGATTTTGAAAAAAGGTCGTTTCACGTGTAACACAAATACATGTGGAAGGCTGGTTGTTTCAATGTATCATGAACATTGGCTAACATGTACAGTAATATATTGACGGTGTGACCGTTGTAGCGAGCACAGCTATAATATTATAGTACAAACTTTATGCTCTGAGTTCAAACACAAAACGGGGGGGGGGGCTTTTGTTTTTAATTCTCAAGCCATGAATAGATATATAATATACAGATTGAGTACAAAATCTATAAAAAGCCCTGTGATCTGAACAAACTTTGTTTATCAAATATTCAGTTCATGAGAGGGTTAGGCAGTAGAACAAGCACTGCAGCTATTTCAGTTTTTTTGCATATTTTTTATAAAACACATAGGGGCCTATTATAGCCTACTATATTTATCACATAAACGTCACGTTTCAAAACTACACGTGGGGGTGGTTATGTACGTGATTATCAATTTCATTAATTTTGATACAAATACCCCAAACTATGCTTAAACTCTCAAGTTTGTGAACGGCACGATGTAGGGGAGGGGTCTACCATTGAGTTTTATCTTCAGAGAGAGTCAGGTATTAATATTCCTTTTATAAGGGGGAGTCCAATTTTCCTTTTTTTTTTTTTTACAATTTGTAGGAAAAAAAAACAGGTTGGGGTGGGGGGGGGGGGTCCCTACCTCCCCGATGCAATGTACATGTATATTTTTAAAGTAAAATAAATTCTAGAAAGGCCTTCATGTGCAGATACCCCTTCCCCCATTTTTGTGGTTATGTGTGCCTACGAAATAAAACAATGTATTATCAAAATTGTATATCCTTGTAGCAATGAGAGAATTATAACTGAAAATTAATGTTAGTAATATGCCTCTGCTGGTGGACTTTTGTCCCCGAGGGTGTTCATAAGCCCAGTTTCGTCTAGTACTCCAGTGCTAGCATGAAACGGATATATAAATTTTAATTTGATAAATTTTAGAAATAAAGGACGTATCTCCCTCAGGCATAGCTCTGGTCCTTGTTCGGATTTTGGCTCATGTTCGGCACTTTCGATCCATGCTCGTAGCTCTTTATCTTTTTTAAAATTTCCAATAGTTTTGGTCTGAGCATCACTGAAGAGACATTATTTGTCGAAATGCGCATCTGGTGCATCAAAGTTCATACCGTTCATTTCTTATGATAAATATAGTATTACGATATTTCTGTTAGATCTGTCACTCCAGTATAATTGACCAGAATAGTAAATGTCTAAAGTTGATAGAGCAATTCGCAATAGATATTTGGGACTCTAGGTCTGATCAGAACAGTGTGATATTGGGTTAATATCAAACAATTGTTTTGTATTATTAGTCTCCCTTTCTCGCTTTGCTGAGAAGAGGGAGGGGTGCTAGTTTACTCTCGGTCCATCTATCCACCTGTCTGTCCTTCCGATTGCGATTTTCCGGATTTTTCTTTGCACTGTGCCTTGAATACTCACAGAACAAGTATATTCACTACGTTTGACATACTTTTGACTGAATTATATTACCGTTAGGGGACTTTATTTTGCTAGTTTTGGGGAAAAAAGTTATTAATTTTATCATATAGACTCTTACTTACCATGATTGCAAACAGTACCTAATAGGTCAAAATGTTGGACCCCCCCTTCTACAAATTCCTGGATCCGCCTATGCATCCGTTTTACCGGCTCCGCTTACGCGTCGCCGGTAAAACTGCAGTTTGCGACCGTTAAATCAGCATTAACGGTCGCAAATACCAAATTAGAAGATAGTTATTCCCTAAACTAGTGAAAGTGTTTAGCCTGTGCTAGATCCATTATGACGTCATAATCAATTCAGTGTCACCTTTTCCCGAATTTTACAGCTTCAATAGAAATGGTAGAAAATACTGCATTTTAAATTCACAGAATTCAATTTAAGTCTATGCCGAAATAATCTTAATTCAATTCATATATTTTTTGGTTTATAATGCTTAATGACAATATATTTCTGAAAATTTAGAGAAACCTGCAGGCACCTTTCACTTACTAGATCTTGACATTAATTAAGTTGACAAATCCAAGACTATCTTGTGTAATGAAATTACAATGTTTACAACTTACTGTAATAATTTGAATGTTATGTAACCATTTTGAAGGAATGCAAAAATCCTAAGAAATCTTCAGTTGCCTACTAAATAGTGTAATATCTTGATGAAATGTGTCTAAGTCAAATATGTACGTGTTGTAGATTGTGTGAACATTTTTGTGATATCTATAATGAAATGATCTGCATTCCTTTTCATAGTTATTTGTTACCAGGGTACTTATTCATATTCGTAGTGTTTTATTACAATTTTTCTATTAAATATGATCTTTTTAAATTAAAAGTACAATTGTTGATTAACATTTTAATCTGAAAGGAACCCCAAACAGTCATTTGATAATTAAATCCATGTAAGTGTTAAAGGTCAAGAATATATATTAGCATCGGTAAATAGCCCATCTCTCATTAGTTAATGGGGAAAGGTACATATTTTAATCACTTTTTGTAATCATTTGGGTATGTTCTTCATCATATTAAAGATTAAAAACATTGTGACAAAGAATTCAATAAAATATTTACAAATGTAGAGTGGAAAATTGACTGAAAAAATAGAGTTCATTTGCCTGTTCTTTTTAAAATGTGGACTTATCATTACTGTCAATTGAACAAAAAAAAAGAAATTATACTTGAGAAATATTGCTTAGTATTGTTCAGTTAATAAAGTCTATAAATGACGAATGTTTGAAGAGGTATTTTTGTGATTTTTCATATTCTCTTCTTGACAAGTACCCCTAAAAATAACTGAAAATGTGTAGTCGCAGTATGTAATTACGACACCAAGTTTCACAAGCTGTACTAGATTTAAAAACAAGGAAACATATCATGAGCTTTTAACTGATTGATAAGCAAGTACTAATTTATCAATTTGAAAAGTTTGAAAATCTTGTGACAAAGACTTTTCCGACATAGGTTCTACCTTAAAATACATGTACTAGCTATCAGTCTTCATCGTTAAGATCAAGTCAGTTTGAAAAATATATATGATAAGATGAATTAAGACGGTGAGAGAATACTTAATAGGAGAAAAGGAAAATGAGATATGCTTCTGTTATAATCACTATGCAAAGAGTGTTCAGAAATAATTGAAAAATTTACTTTACTCCATAAAGTACACAAGAAGAAAAAATAAACCATATCTATAAACAATTTATACACTTCTGGAGGTTCGCTGCGCAGCCTTGAAGTTAACACAAGTTTTGTCGTCGCTCACAAGTTTTTATACCGCGCTTAACTGTATGTATGATCTCCGTATTTCTGATTGACACTCTAACAAACTATCACCAAATGAAGTCAAAATCAAATTGAAAAAAAAATAAATTCCTGAATTAAAGTGTTTTTGATTCTGGTTTGTATCCACCGGTAGTTTTAAGGTTGATGTTGCACATTTTTAGAATTTAATTTTGTGACTGCGTCGGGTATCTCCACCATTGATCATGAATCATTTAAATACCATAGAGAAGAATAAATTGAATATTTGTAAATTATTTGTTGTTCTTATTAATTCTGATGTCTGTCAAATGAATATGCAAATTTTCACCGAAAGACGTTCATTTGAAAAAGGAATATACAAATATCTCAATAATTTCCAAACAACTAATAATTAATTACCAGGTATACAACCCCCGCAATATAATTGCACATTTAGTTTGGCGACTGTTCATTAATAATAGATTCTCGTTGCAATATTTCATTTGAGACATTAAAGTAAAAAAAAAATGCGGATGCAAAATCATTTCTGAACCCCTTCAAGTTTGTGTATCATTGCAAAACACAAAAAATGTCTCTTTTTTAGGAAATAGGAAGTTTTTTTTAATTTCGTAGACATATGTCTTTTATGTAAATTTACCTCGATCTCTTTTCATATATACACGTACTAGATTATCATATTCTGGGAATATAAAGTGTCTTCTCCAGGTTAATATTTTTTAAAATAAAGTTTATGAAACATATGGAGATAACAAAGAGTATTCAAGATCAGAAGTCCATAAGCAATACAAAAATAGGAGCAGAGCAAATTTAAATGGTTACGGATTTGAACATTACAAATGTTTAATGCCGTGAAACTACAAAGTCCATACACATCATGCTCATATACTCTTCAATTAAGCTGCACAATTAGAGTGTATATCATTATCTATAAGATTCCAAGAAGGGGTATTTTAACTAACAAACTAACAATATACTTCTCTATTATGCCCAAAATTTACAAATCAGTGTTTCAATGAATAATTTGAGAGAAATTTTCGTAGCTTACAGACTAGCTAACGAATCATTAAGCATTCTCCGCTAATGTACGTGCAGTTTACCATCTACAATGAATAGTTAATTTTGACAACGAACATTTGTCTGAACCTAATGACTGATGTTATGGGTCAGAATAACCCTAAATGCCAGCAAAGATCAATCACACAGTTTAA